>NC_135231.1:8500463-8540463 GCF_052324685.1 Brachyhypopomus gauderio | reverse complement strand
CTACACGTACACGCCTCTACACGTACACGCATCTACACGTACACACATCTACACATACACGCATCTACACATACATGCATCTACACGTACACACATCTACACGTACACGCATCTACACGTACACGCATCTACACGTACACGCCTCTACACATACACACATCTACACATACACGCATCTACACGTACACGCCTCTACACGTACACGCCTCTACACGTACACGCATCTACACGTACACACATCTACACGTACACACATCTACACATACATGCATCTACACGTACACACATCTACACGTACACGCATCTACACGTACACGCATCTACACGTACACGCCTCTATACATACACGCATCTACACGTACACGCATCTACACGTACACACATCTACACGTACACGCATCTACATGTACACGCATTTACACGTACACGCATCTACACATACACGCATCTACACGTACACACATCTACACATACACGCATCTACATGTACACGCCTCTACACGTACACGCCTCTACACGTACACGCATCTACACGTACACACATCTACACGTACACACATCTACACATACATGCATCTACACGTACACACATCTACACGTACACGCATCTACACGTACACGCATCTATACATACATGCATCTACACGTACACGCCTCTATACATACACGCATCTACACGTACACGCATCTACACGTACACACATCTACACGTACACACATCTACACATACACGCATCTACACATACATGCATCTACACGTACACACATCTACACGTACACGCATCTACACGTACACGCATCTACACGTACACGCATCTACACGTACACACATCTACACATACACGCATCTACACGTACACGCCTCTACACGTACACGCCTCTACACGTACACGCATCTACACGTACACACATCTACACGTACACACATCTACACATACATGCATCTACACGTACACACATCTACACGTACACGCATCTACACGTACACGCATCTATATGTACACGCCTCTACACATACACACATCTACACGTACACGCATCTACACGTACACGCATCTACACGTACATGCATCTACACGTACATGCCTCTACACATACACGCATCTATATGTACACGCATCTACACATACACGCCTCTACACATACACACATCTACACATACACACATCTACACGTACACGCCTCTACACGTACATGCATCTACACGTACACACATCTACACGTACACGCATCTACACGTACACGCATCTATATGTACACACCTCTACACGTACACATATCTACACGTACACGCCTCTACACGTACATGCATCTACACGTACACGCATCTACACGTACACGCATCTATATGTACACGCCTCTACACATACACACATCTACACGTACACGCATCTACACGTACACGCCTCTACACGTACACGCATCTACACATACACGCATCTACACGTACACACCTCTACACGTACACGCATCTACACGTACACGCATCTACACGTACACGCATCTATACATACATGCATCTACACGTACACGCCTCTATACATACACGCATCTACACGTACACGCATCTACACGTACACGCCTCTATACATACACGCATCTACACGTACATGCATCTACACGTACACACATCTACACGTACACGCATCTACATGTACACGCATTTACACGTACACGCATCTACACATACACGCATCTACACGTACACACATCTAGACGTACATGCCTCTACACGTACATGCATCTACACGTACATGCATCTACACGTACACCCATCTACACGTACACCCATCTACACGTACAGGCATCTACACATACACGCATCTACACAAATGTACATCCTCAACTACACCTTCAGACATCCACATGTACACGCACCTACACACATATTTACATATATACATCCACGTGTACACGCACCTACACACATATTTACATATATACATCCACATGTACACGCGCTGACACACATATTTACATATATACATCCACATGTACACGCACTGACACACATATTTACATATGTACATACACATGTACACGCACCTACATACATATTTACATATATACATCCACATGTACACGCACTGACACACATATTTACATATATACATCCAGTGAGAGAAAGAGAGAGAGAGAGAGAGAGAGAGAGAGAGAGAGAGAGAGAGAGAGAGAGAGAGAGAGAGAGAGAACAGGAAGAGAGGATGTGTGATGCGGGGACACAGGGCCTGGCGGGTCTTCCGAGCCCGTGGCTATGATCACACACACAGCTGCAGTGAACGCACACACACGCCTGCACAACTGCACACTCTGGCCGCTACTCAACAGAGCAGCATGGCCGTGACATCTTTTCCTCTGCTCATAAAAAACGAGCCGTGCCAAGCCACACTCCAGCTCCCGCTGTCTCTGAAGTATCTTCTTCCTCTCTCTCTCTTTCCTATCCCTCTTTCCTAATCTCTCCTTCTATCTCTCCTTCTCTTCTGCTCTCTTGCCCCCTCACGCTCTCTCCATCTCTTTTCCTCTCTCAACTTCTCTGCCTCTCATTTTTCTCTCTTCCCCCACTTCTCTGACAGTGTTGTCCTCGCTGAAGGAGAATTATGGTTCCCCCATAAACAAGATGGCTCTCGTAAATCCGTTGTGTAAGGACGTGTGGAGAATCAGCATTTGGCCCGAACAGCTAAATAATTCCGGCCAACATGGAACCGACACCTCGTTATCCTACAGAACAAAAAATAGTGACTGGATCTGCACGGCAAGGACACCAGGCCCTGCAGCTGACCAGGATGAGTGTGTGAAGATGAGTGTGTGAGCATGAGTGTATATTTTCCAGGTATATCTGTATTACTGGAACAATACAGATACACAGATTTAGAGTTGTATATACTGGATAAATATTGGAAACCTTCTCTGTCCAATGAAATACCTCAGGCTAATTAGAAGAACACCTCTCAATGTTTCCAAATGTGTAAGATATTGCTGTAAGCACTTCCCAAGTCAAACACCTCAGTGACCTCCAAACCATTGCTGTTTTCCATCATGGTGACTTCTGGAAGCACCACTGTGGTGGGACGCTTTATAACTGCCAAGTCATCTCTAGCCCAAGCTGTGACTAAAGCCTGTATTTCCTGTTCCTGGGCCCTCCCCTTCCTGTGACTGAACCCTCCCCTTCCTGTGACTGAACCCTCCCCTTCCTGTGACTGAGGCCTCCTTCTTCCTTGGATCAAAATCTCCTTGGGACTGAACTTTTGGTGGCAAGGAAAGCAATGAAAGATCTGTAGAGTAATTTACCATTCAAATATCAATAGTAAATTAAAAAATTTCAGCAAAAATAGAATTAATTCTTGTATTAATTCTATTTTTGCTGAAATTTTTAATTTACTATTGATATTTGAATGGTAAATTACTCTACAGATCTTTCTTTGATTTTGAACTTGTTGAACTCACCAGAAAAAAAAAATGGAACTGTTTGAACTGACCAGATAGCTTTCTTGTGTTTTGTTTAAACCATGATATCATCAGGATAAATTCTGAATTTCCACAACCTCTCCATATATCACCTACATGAATTATCTTCTGGAAAATTAGGTCAGGTCATTATAATAAATCAGCGGAGACAAATACAAGGATAAATAAAGAATAGCCAGATCCCATGAATAACTGATTATTTCGATGTTTTATGTTAGAGGTATTGAGGGATGTAGAGACATGAGATATGGGTATATCACTCTTTTTACTCTGATATTACCATATGGCAGCGCACAATTAAACAGCTCCCTCTTGCTTTACCAAAGTTTATATAATGATAGATTGTAACTGTTCCAAACCCATATGTAAAGTAAATCTGAAAAAGACCGTGCACAATCGCTCACTCAGAGGCTTTTCCCCCTTTTTTGTCTGTATTAGAAACAAATGTCTTAGAAAAACAGTTTCCAAAAAAGTTCAGTGTGTTTAGACTCCACACGTAAGAGTCCTGATGACATTCCTGTGAGGCAGAGGGATGTGATGGTGGCTGAACTTGATTAGGGACATGAGCTGACGGGCTGACGTGTCCTTCCCTCTTGCCTTCATCATCATCTTCATCTTCATCATCTCCCAGAGTTGTGAGTGCTGGGGGGGGGTGTCTAACAGGGCGGAAGGAAACCAACGAAAGCGAGATGGACGTTTTTGACAACGTCTCATTTCGCTCGCTCGCGTGTCGCGTGACGTCAACTCGGGAGCGGGACGCGGCTCTCGTGCTGCCAGCCCATAATCATACCCCGTCCCCCGAGATTGGCTTCCTGACACCGGCACAGGCTTCCTCTCGCTCCCGCATGGAACACATTACCTGTAATCACGGTCCCAGATGTTGGCTGTGTCTATCGATATCTGCTGATGGGAAATGCCCGCACAACAGTTTGCCAGTAACATTATGAGTGAGGTGTTTAAGGAGAATTTATAGGGCCAATCGGTAATGTCCGCGAGTGAGACGGAGCGCAGACATACTAGACTTCGGCTTTTAATAATGAAAGACGTGCGTTTATTTTACAGCGCCGTACAGGATTTGAGGCAGTGCTGGACCGTGGCCCAACGCACTTTCTGCTGGCTAGAAATGACAGTATGTACTCGTCTCTTCACTAATCCTCAGAACTGCCTCAACACTACACTGCCAGCTTCTGATTTCAGGACTTGGAGGTGTCTGGAGTGACATTTCCATGAGAGAGTTCCTCCATCCTTCGTTTGAGCCCACCGCCATGTCTGACTGCCCAGTTAGCCCACACTGAGACACGACAGGCTTTCAAATACCGGTTTGTATAATTCTTGTTAGAATATTGGTTTGCTCTTGATTACGTGTCCTGCCTCATGAACCATACGTGCTTACAAATAAAAACGGCCTCGTTTCAGGTAAAACAAGGTTGTTTCTGAGTGAAACGGAGGCTGCAAAGTCACTGGGCAGTCTCACCCCCGGAGAGGCGAGGAAACAGCGCTGATATCCCTGCGTCGTGCCTGTCGACGGACCCGCGCTCGGCAGTAATGGGAGCTGAATGTGTTTTGCTATCGTGTGTCCCGCTCTGATTGGAGCCCTGCGGTGAGGTCACTGGCGGCAATCCCTTTGAAAAAGTGAGCTTGGACGGAGGGAGAGCAGGGCAAACAAAAACTCAGATGGAGCTGTCTGTCACGGGCCTCCAGTGCAGGATATTAGCTAAAAAAAAAAATCGGGAGAAGAAAAGAGTGAGGAATTCATAACATAGCCATCATCTCCTCCGGTGATAATTGGCCTTGCTACATGAAGGAGATTTAAATCCAAATAAACACAGCATCCCCATTACCACAGGGAACACACACACACACACACACACACCCTGCCACACGTACCACTTTTTAGACATCACCTCTCATCCTCTCTCTCTCCTTTTCTATGAGCAGTTTTTCACATTCCCTTTTGTCTCTCACTCTGTCTCATTCTGTTCTCTTCTCTGTCTCTTGCTCCCATTCTCTCGTAGCCTGTCTTTGACACCCATTCCATCTGCACTAACAACCCCCCCGCCCCCCCCCTCCCCACCAGGGTGGCTTAAAGAAGGAGGGTTTGTGTGGTAATTGGCTCCATTTGGGAACCTTGAAGCTCCTGCGGTGACACTTTCGGCTTAATTCCCCCTCGCCCTTCTTCCATAAACCCCCCCTTCCCCCTCTCTTTCTTTTCAAAGCCATCCCCCCATCCTCAGACCCGCTCTGCTGATCCACTAGTCTTTCCCCTGGTCCATGTATGGAACCTTAACCAAAACCGCATTGGGCAAATTAAGAACGGTTTAGTCTGTTCCTCTGGCTTGGATCACGAGACCGTAAACATAAAGTGCTTTGGTCATTTAAGAAGTGAGCCCCCCCCTCAAGCCCTCCGTGTGATTATCTCTGCTCTTTAAAATCATAAATTAAACTAAACCTCTGCCCCCGGGGCCCTCTGGGCCCTTGAAATGTCAGAGGTGTGTCAGTGTGTAGGGACGAGATTGCAGTAAAAAGATACATGAGTTTTAGTTTTGCGTGATATGGTGTCTTATTTACACAGGCATCAGGCTCAGGTCAGTGGGGCTATGCAGAGCCTCTGGTCAAATGTCCCATAAAGGGAAGTGATGGCTTTCTCTGGGGCGCTGTCTGATAAAACAGGCCATATTTCTGCTAGTTCCATAGGGGAAAATGTCGCAAAATATGGACGGTGGAATATCATATGGGTTCTCAACATTCCACAGGGCTTTTCTTTTACCAGAAAAATGGATTCTTTCGTTCTTGACTTGACTTGTTCTTAACATATATGATATTATCCAAGGTTGTTAAGAATCTTGCAATTAATTATGAGATAGTTGCTTGGGGTGTTACAGGGATTATTGGACTAGTGTGAAAAATGTGCATGTAGTGTTCTGCGTGCCAGTTTGATTAGATGTAATCTGAGCAGAAAGTCTTGACATTTGCTTTTCCATGGATTACACAGGCACCTGGTTAGTGTGAAGGCAAAGTGACACAAACAGGCCCATCATCAAAGGCCCCAGACTTCAAAAGCACAGCTTGGTAATCATGCTAACTCGCTAATGGCTAATGATTCCCCCAAATGAGCTGCCACTTTGTGTTACACAGCCACACACTTCACCGAGGCTCGCGGTTGATTGGATCCGGTGACAGAGGCACAGTCGAGGGCTTTCATTAGGAGGGAGCTGGTGATGTGCTAGAGATGTGGAGAACGTTGGCGCGTTGGATTAAAGAACAAATGAATGCAACAACACAGAGTGGTCTGGGCTGACGTGTGACGTAACGGGCGAAGAGAAAACCAGTACTGAGGTGAGACTGAGGGAACCTCAGTACTGGTACTCATTGGTACTCAGTACTCATTCTTTTGGAGTTAGTGCATGGTCAGCACCTGTTCCTGTGTAGCTATAGCATCTGCACGGAAAGCCATCATGACTGGTTCGCTTTTGAGAGATACGCAGCGCTGGGACGTGGGAGGACACGTTGAAGGTGAGGCGGTACGGCCTTGGGCCACTGCTCTGGTATAACTGCAGCAAAGGGGGATGAAGAGCAAGAGAGAGACCCCAAAACACGTTCGACACATCACTCCCTTCCTTAAACAGCTCATAAATATGATCCATTTCCACATAGATTACTGGAGGAATGTGCTAGCAGCCATGACACGCATGAGAATTGTGGGAGACTACACACTTGGTATACTCTCGTGCCTCAGCAAGGGTGACAGTTCTTTTCCATCTATTCATCCATCCCTCCATCCATCCCTCCATCCATCCATCCATCCCTCCATCCATCCATCCATCCATCCCTCCATTTAACTATTGCTTTGTCTGCCTATTAATATCTCGGAGCGAGATCCTGCAGCTCTAGCTGTAGTGTGTTGGTGACTAGAGTCCTTGAGTTGATTTATAACAGACAGGATGTAGGGAAATCATGTCTCTGGCTTTGATGCTTTCGCTCTGTGGTCTGTATCTTCCTCTCTTGTGTTTCACACCCCCTAGTGCCCTCCCTAACGGCCTCCCTATCTCCTTTGACTCGATCTTCTTCCGCTCTGCACCTTTTCTGCAGTCACATTTCTGTCTCCTTCTCCTGTTCTCTTCTCACAGAAAGACCAGACACACTGAGTTCTTCAGAGGCCAAAGTCAGTGTCATGAGTATCTTCTAGAAGGCTGTGAATGAGCTATATAAGAGCACGCCATTGGTGTTAACTTACACTAACCCAGGATACAGATGTTGTTTCGTAACTGCATGGAACAGGAAATGACATCGACGTGGTCCCAGATGGTGTTTTGATCCCACAGTGAGAGTTTTACG
Source organism: Brachyhypopomus gauderio (assembly GCF_052324685.1). Lineage (NCBI taxonomy): Eukaryota > Metazoa > Chordata > Actinopteri > Gymnotiformes > Hypopomidae > Brachyhypopomus > Brachyhypopomus gauderio. Next base: position 8,532,663 of record NC_135231.1, on the reverse strand, counting down.
AGCGTCCTACTTTAGTTTATTAGCCAGTCTCACACCTCTCATGTTTATTAAGTTCTCTGATTACCTGCCTTCAAGGCCAAAAATATTTTGCAAATATTTTACTAATATGAATTTGCCAGTGTCTCCAGGTGCCAAATCTGGGATGCTGTTTAGAAGCTAACACCTGACTAAACATTAGCAGAATTCCTACGGCCATCAGAGATTCCTATGACCTTGGGAACCACATGTGTCATTCTATGTTGGTACCCACAGCAAATTTCCGCATTATACAGGCAACCTATGCATGTGCATTTCAAGAGCCTCTTCATCTGTGTTTGCGCTTTGCTGGCGAGTTATGTACGGTCAGCATGTATGTAATGTAAATACGCTGGATCTGTGTGTAAGCCGAAGTGTATAAATTTGCATTTGTTTGCATTTGTGTTGAACACATGGGCTTACTTATACAACCTTCAGTGCCTGAGCCTCACCGAGAGTCTTCCAGCGTTAAGACGTGTGAATGCATGTCCTGAAAATGTCCACGTATTGGTTGCACATGTTCGGTTCATAACAGGGCCGTTAACTCTCTCTGGCTCACCTCACACTTTCCCTGTGACATCTGCATTGCTCCACAAATTGGCAGGCGAACGCGCTTTAATATACTGAACTGAGGAGACTGCGTAAATCACCTGGGTGGTGGGCCCAGCACTGCCAGCATCACGACCCGGGGAGCTACGGGGCACCACGGGGCAGTCCGACGCCCTCGCACGCATCTCACGCCACAGACACGGGTGCCGAGCGGCTAGCCGGAGGGCGGACCTCAAGAGGAGCGGTGCGTTCTCTTGTTCAAGTCTGCGGCACTGCGTTAGGGAGAACAGGAGGGCGCGAGGCGGGCGGAGGGAACAGTAGCGCGCCAGAAACTTTACGTTTTTGGGAGAGTCGCCTACGATGCCGGTTAGAGAAGCAAACTAACAGGAAAGGGAACTCACGCTCGAAGAACCCAAACCAAATACGGCCAAATCAGGAGCTTGAAGAGACTGACCACTGGTGAACAGTACAGTGCACACTGGCCCGACCAGCAGGCGTGCTGTGCAGGCAGGTAAATACACCTGTATATTTATAGCTGATGGGGTCAGCATGTACAAACATTGTAACTGACCTCTGACACGGAGTTGGAGAGTACTGGATTACTAATGCCAAAGTTTCAGGGACATGGTGTAAAGATTTCACAAAGACGTCGCTGTAGTTTCGCACAAGGCCAACACACACTACAGGTAGCATGTGCTTGCTTTACTTACATTTTAGTGCACACTTTTCGTGCCTACAAATGCAAACTCACCACACTATTAACATGAAGTCAGAGTATATATGCACATAGTTTAGTTTCACCCCACCTCACTTTGTCTGTCTCTCATATGCTTTCTCAACTTTCCAAAATGTATTTATTTATACTCTCCTTATACAGGGCCACTAAGGTCAGGACTGTTTGGCATGTTGGTCTTGAATACTACAGGGCTTGTGTTTGCATGTATGTTGTGTGTGTGTGTGTGTGTGTGTGTGTGTGTGTGTGTGTGTGTGTGTGTGTGTGTGTGTGTGTGTGTGTGTGTGTGTGTGTGCGTGTGCGCTCCCTTCAACCATGTGCTAGTGATTTGACTGTGTGTTCACCAGTCTAAGAAGATCATATGTTTTGGCTGCTTTGGTTCCCAGCACTGCTCATGTCAAACACAGATCCGAAAAATAATTGGCTGTGATATAAATCTACGCTGATGAAAAGGAGCAACGCTGGCCTCTGGTTGGCTGATCACCATTCTGAGGTTTCACCCTGAGCTGTCTGCCTCACTCTGCACTGGCTTGGAGGAGGTCATCCAGCGAACAGTCCCTCAGGGGCCCACGCTCGGCCCATTCCGGTTTCCTAATTGGATCTGGACTGTGTGAGAAATCTCGTTTTGACACAGATTCTTGGGTGTGAACTTTATCCGGGAGGTGTAACAGTGTGTCCAAGAGGTGTGGACTGTCTGCACTGCGACCATACAGAGCAGGTGCACAATTCTGCATTGATGTGTTCACACACACACACACACACACACACACACACACACACACACACACACACACACACACACACACACACACACAGATCATCCTGGATGGCTTTTGGCCTGTCTTGACCCCTGTACAGACCTGCTCCATAAACAAAGGTTCTTTGATATTTTACCACTGGGTTTAATTGCACAGCTTGGTCTCTCTCTGACAACATAGCCACCACTACTACAATGAATCAACACATTAGGTTTTACATGACCAGAACTAAAACCAACAATTTTACATCCACTTTAAAGCTTCTGAAGCTGCGTGAGTTGGCCAGTCCAATGTGACTGGGCCCTTTGAAACTGGCCTGGATGAATTCACTACTTTTGATTCTGTTGCTGCTTTCTGATTGGTCTGGATCTCCGTATTGTTAAAAAACTGCCGCTTGCAGAGCTAGAGCCAGTCCGCCGGCCTTAGAGGGTTTTGTCTCTGATGGTGCAACATCCTCCCCAGAATGCACCACAATCAAGTGGCCAAAGCAGACACGCCAAGAAAATGACAGACCTCCCTGCATGAGTCTTCATTGCCAATAAAAACACAGTAGAGGCTCATTCAGGACCAGAAACATCCATCCAGTGGCAAACGTTCTGAAGGTCATTCCTCTATATGATCTACCGCCGTAATACGCAGGGAACGCAGAAATATCTGATGAAAAACAGGTGAAAGGTAATAAGAACATGACCATTATGTCAGCGGCAGGAAGCAGCATGTTTTGTAAATTAACAGTCAATGGAATTAATGTGGATTTTCCTCATGGGTCAGTTACCGGGACCTGAAGGTGGACCAGAGGAGTATTCTGAGATGTTCCATTAGATGGCAGTGTGTAGCAGCTGTATTTCTGAAAGACGAACTATTGAACAAACCGGGCTAGGACCATCGGTGACCTGGGAGAGTTCTAGCCCTACACGACATCAGCAAAATGTACAGCTACAACATACCAGCTAAATGAATTCTTAAGGGTTCATTCAAGGTCAACTGGAAAAAAAATTTAGATTTCATTTATCACTGGTGACTGAACTGTGCCCAGGAATAAATTTTCATGGATATGCACAGTTTTAAAGCTTTGACTTTCTTAAATTATAATAAGAAAAAGAACTTGAAACAAAAATAACATGAAGGCACAGATTATCTATCCAGTGCTAGGTTTTACAATGTAAATCTAAGAATGCTCTGAAGTCTCAAGTCTCAAGTTGCAGTAAAGCGGAAAAAACGAATAAGATTTTGTTTGCGCGTTGGCGTTTGTGTATGACACTGCTAAAGGAAGGAAACCAAATTCTCCATACTTGGCTTCTTTGACTTTCTTCTCCGTTCCTCAGTTCCTCAGTGCATCCAGGCCGGAGCGGTCATGGTCTCTCATTCCCTGTTCAATCTTCTTCAAACACGGCCCCGCAATTCAATTGATGCACGTGTTAAACGACTCCATGAAGCTGGTCCACTGATGTCACATCCTGTGATAATGAATTTGCTTTGGACTGAACCTGGTACAAGTTTGACATACATGAACTGAGAGTTCACATCTTTGGCACGCAGGTGAGACAAATGGTCAAAGGTGAACTTCAAAGTCATACTATTAGAGGGATATCGCACAAGATCTACATGTCTTAAGGTCACATCTGCTGAGTTGCACTGAACCTGAAGCAGCCAGGAGATTCTTCATGGGATTCTCCATACCATTTCTTCGTCTTTAAAATGTTTTTCAACTTTCCTTAAAAATATGTTTCTTTAAAGCATCAAGCTGGGAATCCAGACGCAAAAGGACATGCTTCACCATTGCTTTGATATTTGATTAGATTTGAAGAGTTCTATGTACTAAAGATGTGGTTCCTGTCTGACATGGGAACCACATCCTCACTCCAAATCTGGGATAATTTAATCATGTCAAATTATGGCACTGTGGTCTTAGCATAAAAAAAGAGAGACAGAGGTCTGAACCAGGCAGTTCGTTCCCAGCACCAGTATGGTTATTTTCATCCTTACTAAGTGAATTAAACTTCCAGCCAAACTCTATGTTTGGTTGATGTCCACAGCATAGAAAGCTGAGCTACAGCAATGCCTTTCTTTGCTGGAAGAAGACATTAATGTTACAATCCCATTCAAATTCACACCGCCCAACCTTGCCAATTTATTATCATCAATTTATAAACTGTAATAATAAACTAATAAACTATACTACTAATAATTGCTAAAATAAAAGTGTAATGAAATGTGCTACATGAGCTGCAAAGATACTAATAAAAATTGGAACGCTGCAGTTTCCCAGTTACTCCAGAATAAATATTCAAGAACATAAACACTTTAGCTACTTTAAACTTCTGTCTCTCTTGAATGACCTCACGCTTACTACTGACTCTTAACCTAGGGGACGTCTCTGGTTTATGACCTCACAGTCGTGCCAAGATTTTAACCTCACGCATGTCACTGCAGTTCACGACCTCGGCTCGTCTCTGGTTTATGACCTCGCGACTCTGCTGGGTTATTAGCCTCATGCCTGTTGCACATGACCTATGTTCGTCCCCGGTTTATGACCTCACTGCAGCCCCTCGATTAGAGTGACCATAGAGATCTTTGTTGTTCACCATTCAGTCACAGCATGCACCACTACAGGCTACGCCTCTCACAAAATGACTCCGCAGGCAAGAATGAGTCTATATAACTTGGAATTGTGTTCTTGAGCAGCTGTCTCCGTGGACAGAAGGCCTTGTATGAGCGCTAACATGGACGCCTCTAACCCTCTTTCAATCACCATCGATTTCTGTAGTTTTTCTTGCCTGTGGAGGGTTTGAAAGCCTTTCCAGTCTGACACAACGCATGTTCTCACCACCGACAGGCGAAACGGACAAAACATGGATCCTCAGATGTTTTCTTGCTCGTGTAACCTACACCTAAATTACACAGGATTGCTTCCAGAACATTCCTCTCATGCTGCCCCTGTGAGAAGTCTGTGTAAGCTGTGTGGCTTTGGTGTTGCACCCAAACACGGGAACGTGTGTGTATGAAAGAAACCCATACCCAACCTGCACAGTGAACAGTTCTGAGAAATGTGAGAATTCTGTAAATTGTGTGTATGTGTGTGAATGTGAATAAGGCATACCTTAACTTTCGCACGGATCACTTCCAGAGAAAGGGCTGTAAGGTAACACGGATCACCGCATCAGTAGGTAAGTTGGGTAATAATCTGAGATAGACACAAGCGCCTCACACTCGTAATCAAGGCTGACGACAAGTGACAGGCGGCCATTAGCCCACGATCAGGCGAATGAAGGCTCAGATCCCGAGCACGACCCAAAGTCACGGCGGAAGGGCCCCACCGCCCTTCATGGAAGCCATTATGTGCTCCGGCTGACCCTGACAGGGGCAAAGGTCAGAGGGCAACTCGACCATTTAGCGGACTCATTATAAGGCTTCGTTTTGCATTTCTAGCACTTCCACACCAAGAAGGCAGGGACAGAGGAAGAGTGAGAAAGAGAGAGGAAGAGTGGGAGAGAGAGTGAAGGAGAGAGTGAGGGAGAGAGTGAGGGAGAGTGAGGGAAAGAGGAAGAGTGAGACAGAGAGGAAGAGAGCGAGAGGAAAAGAGAGGAAGAGTTAGTGAATGAGGAGTGAGAGAGGGGTAGAGAGAGTAAGAGAGGAAGAGTGAGGGTAGGTTGAGGAGCTCTGTGTGCACACAGCTTTAACTCATGAACAACTACTACCACACAGTTACTGACACACACACACACACACACACACACACACACACACACACACACACCTCTGCTTCATCACCCTGCAGGTGAATAGAAAGAAGTGGAGAGAGAGAGAGTGGATTAAGGTGCACAGCCTCTCCACCTCGGAGAGTCACACAGCCCCTGACATACCTGCAGTCTCATTTCTCCACTGACTTCTCCACGTCTGGACACAGAAGCTCTAATACTGCAGAGAAAATCACCATAAAAGCATGAAAACACAAAACAAAAACAACACAAAAACCAGGATATAAACACACTAACGTGTCATTATCTCTTAAGAGACATAATTGGCATTTGTGCATCTGAACACACTCCCGGTGCAAATTTCTGCAGTATAATGCTAAATCTCTCCACTGTCCCATGACTGTGGGCACACCTACTCCGTCTTTATGCCCTACATCCTAATGGATATAATTACAGAGAACAAACTGCAGCTCAGTGCTATTAATGGTCTCGAAACCCTCTGAAAGCCCTCCAGATCCATACGAAAAAGCTTACAAAGGAGAAGAAGGTGACTTTAGAGCAAACTCTAAAATGCTCTATGTATTTCAATATCGGGATTATTCAGTGATAGACTCATTTCTGTTCTCTGCCCGGCCTCTGCGTGCTTCAGATATACCGATAACAATCTCATGGCTCACCATAACCGCCCCGGCGTTCCTAACGGCTTCTAAATCTGAGATCAGTCAGTCAATAAAGATGACCTTTGTGAAATAAGCCTGTATTTCAGAGTGTGTTGGGCGTGTGGTTGGCTGACGGAGCAGCTGGTAGGGGTTTAACTTTAGCACGGAGGACCGGTGGAGTTCCTGAAACCTGCCATTTCCCCTGGTGGGTTTCAGCCTCCCCCCGATAACACTGCACAAACACAGGGGCCGGAGCTGCATCAGGCACTGTTTGCATAGGAAGATGAGAGCAGCCCTGTGTGTTCTTCAGCTGGGGGGGGAACACAGACACAGCGGTGGAAACACCAGTGCAGGGGGGCCCAAGAACCTCGGCGTGGGGATGCCGGCTGATCCGAGGGGTTGATTTGGATCAAATGGCCTGAGGATATGTGTGAGTGACAGGCAGACTTGGAAAAAATATTTGTGCATTGCAGTTAGGTACTGATGGAGTGACATCTCTCTCTCTCTCTCTCTCTCTCTCTCTCTCTCGCTCTCTTTTTTTCTGTGCTAATGATTCTACTAAATGAACATTTACTGACCTTTTTTAGCATTCCCAGTTTACAGGATAAATTTATTTTGTGTCCATGTGTGTGTGTGTGTGTGTGTGTGTGTGTGTGTGTGTGTGTGTGTGTGTGTGTGTGTGTGTGTGTGTGTGCTTTTCTCTCTTTACTTTCCTCTTTTCAGCATTCTAAAGGGGGGAGGGGTTATTGGGTCTCCGCTTGGAGTGTCACAGTCAATAAAAGTTCATTATGTTTGACAGTGTGATTGGGGGGGGGGTGGTAGGGGCCAGGGGTGGGAAGTTGCACACACACACACACACACACACACACACACGAGCGCACGTATAGAACACACACAAAAAGTTCCCGCCATTTTGCTGTGTCGTAAGATGCTTTTATATGCTCCACACACACAGGCACATATAGGCCTAGAGCAGTCAGTTCACCTGCCTTTACCCTTCAGCCTCTTGGGATGAGGTCCGTATTCATAGATCCGCTCTGCAAAAGGTTAAGTGTGTGTGTGTTTGTGTGTGCACATGTGTGTGTGGACATGTTTGAGTAAAGCTAGTCGAGGTTATGCCAACTCTAACATTCATGAAACATACTGAATTAAACCAGCCTACCCAGGATTCATAGCAGTTGGCCTGGTCCTTAATTTGACCCTCCACGAGGTACTTGCTGGGGTATGTTGGGAGGTCGTAATTATCCAAGAGCCATGTGGGGTGGCCTTGGCCAGGCAGAAAACGAGCTGTAATTGAATTAAAGTCACATAGTGGTATGTGGAGCACTGCCATGCTGTGATAAACCTCTCTTATCCATCCAGCATGTGGTACTATGCTGCCCTCAGACATAAAATACTCCTAACTTACATGTGCAGTACCACACTGCAGCCCACACTGTAGTCCACACTGTAACTCACACTGTAGCCCGCACTGTAGCCCACACTGTAACTCTCACTGTAACTCACACTGTAGCCTGCACTGTAGCCCACACTGTAGTTCACACTGTAACTCACACTGTAGCCCGCACTGTAGCCCACACTGTAACTCTCACTGTAACTCACACTGTAGCCTGCACTGTAGCCCACACTATAACTCACACTGTAACCTGCACTGTAGCTCACACTGTAGCCCACACTGTAACTCACACTGTAGCCCACACTATAACTCCCAGTGTAGCCTGCACTGTACCTCACAATGTAATCAGCACTGCAACTCACACTGTAGCCCACACTGTAGTCCACAGTTTCTCAGACTGTAGCTCACACTGTAGCCCACACTGTTGCCACAGTGCACTCCACACTGTAGTCAAGCAACTACTGGCCTAAACCTGAGAAGTACTGAGAGAAATTCGGAGGCAGGCCAAGGCATAAACTACCTCCGTGACCACAGAACCACATTATCACTTCTTGTTTTCTGTCATCAGAAGCACACGTAGCATACTGCACAAATGATAGCTAGTACTATCCAGAACAAATATTATCCAGTAACGGCTATCTGCAGCAGGATGTATGCTGAAGCAAAGCATATCTGGAAAAGGACTAAATTGAGATCTGCAGCAGATCTGGATGGAGATCTGTAGCAGATCTGGATGGAGACATCATGGTGTTGGGTGTTCATGGGATACGGGCTGATCTCCTCTCCGTGCTCGGTGGACCAGTGTGACTTCGGGCGGTTTACACAGGTGGCGTCTGCTTCAGTGACATCCGGTGAGCAGGCCGCTTTCACACTGTATAAGCTCCATGATGCAGTGCAGATCAATCACAGCCCCGTGCAGGGCAGACGTTTTCCATTCCCACAATACCCAATTCAACTTGCAACAGGCTTGACGATCACATGGTGGATTCAGGTGTAAACGAGCAGAGAAATCACTATGAGAATGATGAGCCATTTCCTACCAGACACCAGGCAACTGCGAGGGGCCCCAGGCCCACAGAAGGGCCCTGAGGGCTGACAGACTTTACACTACAGCAGTGGCAATGGCACTGAATGCTGGTAGCAGGTAGCAGGATCCCCTGTGAATTTTTGCCTAAGGCTCCAACAGACTCTACGATCAGCGCCGCCTGGTGCGTCTGGGACAATTACAACATGGACGCGTCAGGCTCCCCTGTGCAGGCAGGACTCCAACTACCCCCCCCCCCCCCCCCCCCCCCCCGATGCTGCCTCAAATCAATGGACCCAGACAGGGCCTCTCCGTGCTGGATGAGAACGGCAGCCAAACCGGGCCAATTAGCGCCGGCCGTGAAGGCGAGACGGTTCTGGCGGCTGAGCTCCGCACCTCCCAGGTCCCCCGCTGTCTGAACGCTGCCCGCTGTAATTCATGGGCCCGGAGGCCGAGCGGACGGGGACGAAGTTCCCAGCACCTCCAACCGCACGGCCATATTTCACCACAAGCTTGAGAGTCCCTGGAGATGCTTTAAACACCTTATACTGCTCTGTGGCTTCGTCATGCTCAACGTCTCTCCCTCCCGTACTCACTACCGTTCTCCTCCTCGCCCTCTCTGCGGTGGGTAACGTGTAATTGGTTCCGATTTTTTTTCCCCCATACCGCCTGGAGAAGTCCTGAGCTTGGCACTAATAGGCCCCCTAAAGACGCGATGAAACGTTCACAAACAAATGTCCAAGGCCCCAAAAGGAACAGCGAAATTACCCCCACCCTGCTAGATAAAAGACTTCTCTCCGAACAATCGAGAGCTCTGATAGATGAGGTTGAGTTCAAATGTGGCCGGTTAGGGACCCTAATGAGGAAGAAAGGGCCCTTTCCCTAAGGACTCATAGCAAGACCCTAACAAGGGCCTATAGGAGCAGAAGAAAGGGCGTTTGCTTTGGAACGCAGTGCTTCTCTGGCTCTTTTTCACCCAGCCATGCTCCAATGCTCCTGTCTTCACTGTTAATTGACTCCAATTTCAGGTGGCGGCAATAATAAAGTTTCAATTTGAGACACTAATTGAGATTTATTTTCGCAAACCTGCACTTTTTTTTTCTCTCTCAGAAACCCAGAGTCCAGTCGGCGTCTTCGGTTTCCGTTGGAGTTTGGGGGTTACGACATTTGCGTTTCCTTGGCTTCCGGGCAGTGGCATGCGTCGTCCCGGCGACACACAACCTGGCTCCTCCCTGGCCCCACCGCCACTTTAGACAGAACGAACTGGTCACCTAGGCCCAGACTCCAAGCGGGCTATCTCCGAGGGCGGCTTTATTGGGGTTACCAAAGCATGGAATTCTGCTGTTGATTTTAGCTGGGGCTGCACTCGGCGCGGTCAATGGTACTCTTCAGGACCCTCGGCCCCGGGCCCCGTCTCCAGAGGGCTGTGAATGCCTCGTAAAGAAATGTAAAAAACACAAACGTTAACGAGCACAGGCTGGATCGACTCTGTCCTCCAGTACTCCAGTCATATAGCATCATTTACCGTAAGACGAGGTCGCCTTCGCTATTTATTATAATGCACGCAGGCACGGAACTCCTCTCAGACACTTCCACGGTACTGATGGTTCATCGCAGGACCAAATGCAACTAACTGGACTAAACAGGCTGAAAGAAAAACATGTCAGGACTTTACACTCTTCAGTAGCTACCATTCAAGTGACAGTACTTTATAGTAGTTACTATCCAAATGACTTACAACACTTTTCAGTAGTTACCATTCCCAAATGGCATTACAATTTTCAGTAGTTACCATTCAAATGACATTTGGAATAACAAGTTCAAGGAAGACAGATAGGTTTCATTCGCATAAATTGATGCTTTCCTTGCTTATGGTACGTATTTTTTGTTTGTTTGCAATAATTAAATCTCATCATCCAGCTGGTATACATTAAGGTTTTTATTTATTTATTTATTTATTTTTTTACTGGCTTTTTCCAACCTGGTTTTTCAAATGTCCCACTTGTACCAAATTTGTCAAAAAGCAACTCATGAGATTGTCTTTAGATGTAATTAAGGCCACGTGTGGGGAAGGTGATGATCCATCTAGAACTCCTTTGATGACTCATGGAGTTTCAGGTCGCTCCTCATCACAATAAACTGGATGTTTAGTGTAGTGTAGATTTTTTATGGTTTTACGTTGTTGTAAATAAAAAGACAACCAAATATATATGTACACTGACAGTATACTGACAGTTTATGAGAAGGTAGCTACCATCACACAGATGCACTCACAGGCCTGCTCAAAATACCCCCCCCCCCCACCCCCGTGCTCCAACGCCTGTGCTGTGAAACACTCTCCATAGTCTCCCCGAACCAAGACGCCTGTTGTAGATTAATGACTCTCCTTCGCCCAAGTGGGCCAGGAAGGCGCGGCTCGCTCCTGCCCGGCTCACAGCACACTTCTGTGGGAGCGGTCTGGCATGGCCGCCCGTGCTGGTTTAAGCATGTCTAAGGGAATATTAATCATGCTGAATTCTTACCTGGTGCCAAACGCAGTCGGGCTCTATTCAGTCAGTTTCTTAAGATCTTCTGTGTTTAAGATCATGAGGCGGATCATCTTACAGTGATCTGTCGTCATATATTTTGTTTTAGTAAATAGGACAAATAATTACCCTCCATTGTGACTGAAGTATCACTTGAACTTTGCCTTTTAACAAAAAAACTAATGGAATGAAATATTGATGGAATTGCACCGTAAGCTAGTAATCCATACATTTTTCATAAACCACATTTTAAAAAACATTTCGACCAAAAGTCTGTTTACACCCTGCATTAACAAGCGCTTTTTGTGATCCCATCACGTTTGGGTTTCACAAACACATGGGGTAATTGAAGAAGCGGATCTTGTCTCACCGCAAGTAATACACAAGTACACGGAATGCGTGTTCAATATCCGCATACGGTTACGGTACCGGAAACACGTTCATCAAACGCTGACAGGACTCGCAGTTTCTCACAAGTTCAAGTAAATGTGGCTTTGTACGTGATGGAATGAATTACGGCAGCTGCCAAACAAAAGCTTCTGCATTTCTTTAGTGGATTCTGTGTGCATGCCCGTATTTGATAGCGTGTAACACTGCTAATAGCCCGCAAAGATCCATGTTTACAATGGAAGTAAACGTAAACGATGTGTGGGGTGGTGATAGTTTTATGAAAGTAAGGTTGCATTTGACCAAGATGAGGTCACGCTTTTTATGAATAGTGAAACTGGAATTGTAAATCTATATAAAATACAGGTATTAAACACGTTAATGGAAAGTATAAACAGGCAATGAGACGCATGCACTTTGGAGTGAGTCAGAGATGAGGGTGATCTTCGTAAGGGCATGAAACATGAGGTTTTAAATGACCCGGCACTATCTGTAGAAACATTTCGGAGCACGTGTTTACCGTCAACCGAAACCAGAGTGGCCGTGAGTCTGTTCTCTTAATGAGTTTTATTATAGCCGTCTGAGCGCGGCTCTGATCAAAACCCAGTCTGACATCTATTAAGTCCAGAGACCTAGGGGAGGGATTCCCAGCGGAACGCCACCAATCTAATCCGTTCCCACCGGAACCTGAAAAAGAAAGCGAACAGGACCAACAACAGAAATTGGAGTGACGTGTCATCGTCTTTTTACTTTCTTTCTTATCGGTCAATTAAAGCGGAAAACAGCGCCGCTGAAACAGAACGAGATCCTAATCAAATGGGATAGAGGGCCTATAGTCCCACAAAAGAGGTCAAAAGTGTTTGTTGGAGGGTGTTTTTTTGCCTTGAATACTGGTGGAAACACGGAGAGAAAGAGACAGAGCTGCCTTTACACGCTTACAAAGCCAGAACACGGGGACACCCTCTCCTATTGGACCGAGGTGAACTTCTGTCAAAGAGCCTGTTAATTCCGCTGGCTGAATAGACGTGAATGCGTTCCGCAAATCCAGCTACTTCTTTTTACAGCGTGTGAACAAATGCGACTTTTATCATCCCCGTCGCACTTGCGGGGAAGAAGAATCAGACACAAATTGAGATTTAGATATTTTAGTGAGGGGAAGCAGTCTCTTTGCCTTTGCCATGGTTGCCATGCGGAGGGTCTTTGTGCGTGTATGTAGTTTTTAGGATGTGGACATTGGCCTTGTGGTGAGTTGTTAATTGGGCATTTATCCGCCTCTGGTTGGCGGAAACAAGGAAGTGTAGGGGTGAGAGATCAATGCTGAATCGATGCCTCAGTTCAAATAGAGGGAAACGAAATGTGGGCCAAATTAGAGAGAATAAATGAAGGATCCTGTCGGCTTCGAGCTGAACTACTCACAGTAGGTCCCTGGAAACCCACCCGCTGATTGGTTGACATCACTTTCCGAGATAAGAAAACATGAGGTCATACCTCACACAGCATCGACCAGTCGTAATCATTTTTCATGGCTGTTTCACTTGGCGCTAGACGTGGCACGCTCACGGTCTGCAGACGAACTGCAGCGTATCGCCGCATCCACACGCGAATCTGCAAATGCTCAAACGCTCCCGGCTGCAGCGGAGAGGCGTCGGACCCTGGCGGTCCGGGCCCCCCGGACACAGAACCAGGATCCGCACCGCTTCCGCTTAAACCGTGGCGAAAAGCAAGAACCGTAAAGGGGAGTCATTCCGACTCGTACGGTGGAGGCGTTCCAAATCGGCTGCTGTCAGGAAATACATCCTTTAAACATTTCTTGACGCTTTAACGGAAAGTCAGAGTTTATTGCCTGTCTTTCCGATGGCAAAGAGGAGCATTTAAAAAAAAAAAAAAAGCTCTTACGTGGGGAGATTTTGGAGCAAAGGAGACGGTGTAACAGGACTGGGAGGAGGCGCTCGGCTGAGAGTGGTGGGCAGCGTTGGGCCTGCATCACTCTTCTGTGGACACGGTGTGTGTTACGCCCTCCTGCTTGTCTTGGAGACACACGTGCACACAACCGCCAGGCAGCCAGGTGTGGTCTGCCAGAACCCCCAACCCTAGCCCGTAACCTCAGCCTCTCGGCACGTGGCCACCGCCCGCTCCCTAAACTCTTTACAGAGCTCCACTCCCTGCTAAACCCTTGTGGAAGCAAGCACTGGATGCATTTTTGGGCCATTCTGGGGGAGCGCAGGGCCCGCTTTTGGCCCGAATCCGTGCAGGCTGAGGCCGGCTCTCGGCTGCCTGTACAAACACACCTCTGTCTCGGGATCTCAGCCCGCCCGTGCAGCCTCTTCAAGGGTTCTGGCCCTGCTGTGGAGGGGCCCTCAGACACCATTAACCCGCACCGTTAGAAGCTGTCTAGCGTTGCACTGCAGCCAAGAGAGCTGGCAAATCCCTTATTCTTTCCATCCAGAGAAAGGGAGAGCGAGAGAGAGCAGAAGAGAGTATGCCAAGATACCCTACAACAGATACCAAACTTCACATGCAGAGGAGAGAGGGAGAGATGGAGAGAAAACACTACGTAAAACCTAAGAAAGTGAGAGGATTGTGACTTCAATCAGGCATCTTGGTATATATACCTTCCTTCATCCATCACTCCTTTCTACTCATTTTAAATTTCATCTCGATATTTCCTACCATTCTTTTTATTAGCGTGTCTCACTCTCTAACCTGACCTGTCTTTCATTCCTGTCTCTACCTTTCTGTTTTCCTAGCTCGGCCTGTCTCTCTCTCTGTCTCACCTTCATCCCTTTATCCGTCAGTGTCTAATTCACTCTCTCCTTGCTCCAGGCACACTATGGCAGGAGTGGATTCGAGCCTCTCACTTTCCCCCGTATAAATGATTAAGCATGACATTAGGGATAACTGATACACCCACGCTGTAGAGGTTGGGGGGGGGGGACGACGACACAGCCTCCATGCACATCGCTTACACTGCTGCGGTCTTCAGTCTCCGCCCCCTCGATGATGTCGGCTTGCTCAGTGCATCAGGACACAAATTAATTACTGCAAGTTACCAACAGACAAATAAAGTTAACAGGCGAATAAGAAAAGCCTGCAGTGGGTGTTACTGATCCATGTAATGGCTAGATATCCGTGAGAAAGAACCGCTGGAATTGCCTGTACCTGATAAGAATGTTAGATTTCCATCCAAATGCAAACCTGTGTGTGGTCAAAACCTCGGAAACGTGGGTGCTGCAATAAAGTGAGCCCAGGTGCGAATGTGTTGGCTGGTCACACCATTAGGGATTAATCCAGAACCAATAGATGAGGTTGCTGAAAATATGCCTGAATGCTGATTGGTTTGGTCAGTTTAAACACCTGTGTTTGCTCTCCCGCCCACCACTGTCCATCGGACTCCAAGGTAACGCAAGGGGACGAGAGATAAGACAAATGTCCACAGTTGTCTACTCTTCTTTTTGTTCCACTCATGTAGGGATCCAGATTCACTTCAGGGTCGTATTTAACTTTGAAGGTGCAGAGGACAGGACAGGATTGCTATAGTCAACAGGATTAAGAACTCAGAAGAAATCAGGCCAGTGTGTAGTGCTAACTTATTTAGCTCTGTGGTGTTTTAGACACAGAATTCAGAGATAGCGGTTTATTCAGAGATAAGATTATTACAGCATTGTTATTATAAAAAGAGTCCTGACACAGTTTAACTCAATTAAGAGAGCACACAGGACGACCAACGTTGTGTGGGTTAGAGTGAAGCAGGCTTCTAATCTACACTGTTCGTCTTCGTTTCCGCCTCTCCCAAACGTGGGAAAAGTTTGGGCGAGTGTTTTGGTCCGTTCCCTCATTTAACCCGAGCCGCAGTGTTCTGGGATGCGTTCAGCTTTCGTTAAAGTTTGTGTCTTGTGTCTTTGACGTGTCCGTGGTTAATGTTTATCCCTAAAGGAGGTTTTGCTCTCTGATTGGACGCTAGGCCTTTGGCATTGCTGCTGCTACCCACCCCCGATTGATGATGATTTAAAAATAACTGTTGATAGTAATTATAAGTGGCAAGTCCTGCATTCTTTATGCTCGATTGATGGGTAGTGACACCAATGACCTAGGAGCGCAATGTTAGGATTGGCCAGGCGCTGGGTGTTGACCTGCCTAAGGTCTCATAACTCCTCCACTGCATGCCTAAATAAGCTGAGGCTGTGTACATGCTCCTAACATGTGGAGCTTTTGTTTTGATTTGCCCGTGTGCCGTATTTGTGGTCTGTGCCTCAGGACAGACTGTAATTATTTATTGTTGCCGGCTGGTTTACCGTGTGATTGAAGGCCGTTGGCAGTTTGCTGTTCCTTTGCCTGAGGGATGCATGCATATAGCTGAAGAACTGAGGAAAGTTCTGGAAAAAGTGAGAGCATCATTTTATAGGCGGAATAATAAATCTGTTATTGTAGTACTGCATGTGTAAGTATGTTTGTGTGTGTGTGTGTGTGTGTGTGTGTGTGTGTGTGTGTGTGTGTGTGTGTGTGTGTGTGTGTGTGTGTGTGTGTGTGTGTGAAATCTGAAGGCGGCAGGAGATGGGACTGTGAAATGTGCAGACACAGTCATTTATTTCCAATCTGTTTTCAACAATGAAAACTAATGACGTGGGTGGGTCCAGGCCTGACTCTTAGTGCCACACACCAGCGGGGCAGGCATGAAAGAAGCCAGTGGACTTCAGCAATCGGCACATTTGGAACGGCCCTGCGGATGAACCCAATTTCACTCCGGATTCACGCCCTACAATGTGAACTGGGAAATAGGATTTTGCATGTGTAGATGTACTTTATTGAAATGGCCCAGTATCTGCGCGTTGCAGAGTGCTCAGCTATTGGGCGCAGGGCCGTGTACCTCACCTTTTGATTGGCTTGCTGGGTATTTCCGTCAGAGAGAGATTTGCAGGACTCCACCAGAGCCGTTACAATACATGCTGCTGATTCCGACTTTGCTGTGAAACCGTTTAATGCAAACGACTTACTTGCACAGATATCAGGGAGAGTGGAGTCCTCAGGTTGGCAGAATACGGCAAGCTGCCCTTCTCCTCAAGGTCACCACACCTGCCACAGTAAAGTAAAACCAAGCAAATCCCTCTAATGACAGGACAAAGAATGCATCTGGCAACCCTTTCAGACAACATCTAGATGCAGAAAATAGCGTATGACTTCAGGATCAGTCCTGCAGAACGTGTAACCGTGTCGTATAGTCTTAAAGGCGATCCTGGAACAGGAAGTGTTGGCGTTTTGAGGGCAGTTTAAAATGCTGTGTGGATATTTTTAGTACTTTCTTCTTCGGGCTGAACTGCTGATTGCAACCTGAGCACAAACGGAGCTGTGGGGGGATGAGGAGCTGCGTGTGCAGATCTACAATCAATAACCACCACTCACCATTCATCAGTGCAACGTAACACCGCTTAGGGGATACAGGGTGAAGATCTGCTGTTACCATCATCAGCTCTGACACTGGAGTTTGGTCACGCAGCAGTCCTACACACACACACACACACACACACACACACATATACACACACTCACACACATATATACACACACTCACACACATACACACACTCATACACACACACACACACACGCACATATATACACACACTCACACACATACACACACACACACACACACACACACACACACACACACTCACACACACACAGAGTTGTATAGTAACGAAGTAGAACTACTTCGCTACTGTACTTAAGTACTAAAATGCTGTATCTGTACTTTACTGGAGTATTATTTTTTTCTCCTACTTCCACTTTTACTTCACTACATATTTTCCATCAGTTTAATACTTTTACTCCGATATATTTTTTACGTGCTGTATAGTTACTCGTTACAATTATAAACATGTTAGCTGGCGCTGTCACCGGGTCAAGCGATCAGGCTGTCTTATGAAAACTGCGCATGCTCCGGTCGCGTCTCGTTAACTCTGCTGCTGCCTTCACTGAACACTTGAGCTTCGTAATCTAGGTTCACTTGACACGCTGTTACTGCGGCAAGGGTCCGCGCGGCAAAAATGACGCAATCGCGGTGGCTCCGCCCATGCGCGTTAACCACGCGCATGCAGTCGCGTCGCGAGGTCGTGCACCTCTCGATTTTTGTGCGTGTGAAGTTACAAGGTGGAATTCATGCACTTGTACGGCACTTTGAAGGTCCATTTTCAGTATTTTCCAGCACCTTCAGCTTCATTTACATATTTATACAAATACACATATATTCGAAATGATTCCAAATAATTCGCTTTTTATCTCATTAAAAGAGATGGTACCGTGTTTGGTAACAGCAGAAGAGCGCAGTAAGCACTAGTTAGGTTAGATATCTTAGCTAACTAACCTAATTATGTTCATGGCGTGCTGCAGAATTCACTTAATATTAGCTGGCAATAAAGGCGACGTGCTGACTAATCATGTGCCCATTTTATAGTGTAGTGTTTTTATAGGGTAAGGGCATTTATTGGGGGTAAACGCAGGGCAGTAAGCTCACCCTTAGAATCCGACGGACGGATTTTACGTCCAAAATACACCTCGTTTTCTCAGCTAAATTATGGCGAATTTGTACTTTTGCGTCAAACCTACAACGTATAGGTTATCTGTTTTTTGTGTACGAAGTGTTAACCCCAGTTTTTTAAGTACATACAGAACACTTGTATTTGTGATCTTTGACATCTTTGATTTGTAAGTGATATATAAAAACAATTGATAATCAAACTTTGATGGCTTTCTTTAATTAATTCAAAACACAATACTTGTACTTTTTACTTTCAGTACTTGAGTAATAAATTTTAGACTAAACTACTTGCAATACTCAAGTACAAAAAATGCTGAATACTTCTGTACTTCTACTTAAGTAAAGTTTTTTTTTTTACTCAAGTATGGGTCTCGAATACTTTATACAACACTGCACACACACATACACACACACACATACACACACTCACACACACTCACACACACATATATACACACACTCACACACATACACACACTCATACACACACACACATACACACACTCACACACACACATACACACACACTAGGGTTGCAACGGTATGAGATTTTCACGGTATGATAACCGTCTCGGAAAATACCGCGGTATCACGGTTATCACGGTATCACAGTTCGTATATTATTAAAAGACACACTGACCCTTAAAGAAATTACAACAAAAGTTTTTTTTTTTTGTTCAATGAACTATTTATTGTAGAAACCTGGAACTATTGTATACAAAATGTCTCCTTTAAAAAAAATAAGATGTACATGTGTTTATATAAATACTGCAAAATTAGAGAAACCTAAATCATGGATTTCAGTCCAATTATTTAAGTTTAAATTATTTAATATCTGACAAACTGAACCTGGGTCAGTGTCTGATCAACAACTGTTGTAAACGGGCAAGTTAGAATATAACCAGATACTGCAGAAATAGAGGATTTATTTCTGACATGATCCTCACAATAGATTTCTATTTTAAGGCTTTCACGTCGAGTCTGGTTTTAACATATGAAAAAAAGGGCACGTTAGAATCTGAAAATTAACGCATGTAAATTAATGGCGTCTTTCACATCCAGTGAAAGCGAAGACCTTAAAAAGCTAGGTCTATACTTTCACTAGTGACCGTAGCGCGCGACTCCGCACATTTCTCCTGTGTTAACAAATAGCTACGAGCCTCTTGTAATTCCAGGACGAAACATGAGAGAACGTGAAGTCGTTAAGATTGGGCGTTTTGAACATAAACAACCATTAAATAATGTGATTAAAATGTGAATTATTTCGAATCATTTCGAGTATATGTATAAATATTTAACTTAATTAAGTTTAACGTGCTGGGAAATATTGAAATGGACCCTGAAAGTGACGTACAAGTGCTTGAATTCCAACTTATAAAGGTGTATGAACTCTGCAAACATGACTTTGTTCATTGCGGTGAGCCGCGCGCAAAGTTACAAAATTCGAGAGCTGCACGACCTCGCGAATCGACAGCGCGCGAGACCCTCGCGACGGCTAGCCAACGCGATTACGTCATTTTCGCCGCTGATTTTAGTTTAGCCTTTTTTTTGTTAAAATTTTGTTAAGTCTGATGCACTTTCTGCCATTCTCACCGCTGTGTGCTGAGTAGCTGAACCAGAGCGAAGTTGCGCATGCGCGGGTGAGTTTCTCCGCTGGCTTGCCTTTTACCGGTAATAAGCAAACGCACACGGTATGATAACCGTGCGTTTTAATACCGTGGTATACCGTGAAACCGGTTACCGCTGCAACCCTAACACACACACACACTCACACACACACATACACATACACACACACACACACACGCACATATATACACACACTCACACACATACACACACTCACACACACATACACACACTCACACACACACATACACACACACACACATACACTCACACACACACACTCACACACACACACACATACATACACACACACACACACACACACATATACACACACATACACACTCTTTTTACTGTTTCCCCTTCTCATCACAGTGCAGACTAATTCACTTCTCTGTCTCCTTCACATACAGACCCACAAACATCTCTCTCCGTCCCACGCACATGCGTGTGTGCGCTTGCATGGGGTTTAAAGGGTCACCTCTGCATACATGTAAAACCAAGCCTGTGTTTTAGAATCGCTCAGAGGGTGATCAACTCCCGCCCTTCTGCCCCCCGGGGTAAAAATGCACATTCTGTTGTCCCTGTTGCAACGCTGTGTATCGTCGTCTTTTACTTCCTGTTTCTCATAACTACGCGATTATGTTTCTCATAACTACGCGATTGCTATGGGTGGATTTGAGCACCATCAATCGAGTGCGGCCTTGAATCTTCTAATTCACCAGTACCTGCACACATCTGTGTCTGCTACTGAATGTGACATACCGTATTTCTATGGCAGCAAAATTAAGAACATTTTTATTGTGATTTCCTTATTATACTTCTTGATCGAATAAACACAACTGACCGTAATAACTAAACATCTTAAACTGTTGTGCCAAAATCAAGACTCTGTTCCCAGCTGAAAGACAATAAATGTGCTTTCTTTCTTTCTTTCTTTCTTTCTATGACAGTGGTTTATATTAGTAAATACATGGATTTTTTAAAATTTTATTCTATGTTATTTATGTTCTTTCGTCTAAATTTTGTGGTAGTGTTTTCAATTAATCTAACCAGTGAATTGTGCAGTGTGTGTATTTAATGGTTTTTGTCTGATGGCTGAAGGAAACGTTTGGTTTTGAGTGGAGAGCTTGGTTTGACATGGAAGTTTGAAGTTCGTGAAGATGTGTGTGTAGTTATGCGTTTGTGTTTAGAGTAATGTCAAGAAATATGTTTAATGAAGAAAAACTGTAACAAGCACTAAATCATTGAACAATCTAACAATCATCTGACAATAATTCATAGCCAAATTACTTTCTTTTTTCCTTGGACAAAGAACAATAACAATGTTCAGAATGAAAAATTAAGTCTGTCAAACACTGAAAACAAACAAACATCACCAGTAACAAAAAGCAGCTCAAAAATAAACCCATCTGTTCTGTGGAGTCCAACAGTGTGTCTGTTCTGTAGAGTCCAACAATGTGTCTGTTCTGGGAGTCCAACAGTGTGTCTGTTCTGTGGAGTCCAACAATGTGTCTGTTCTGGGAGTCCAACAATGTGTCTGTTCTGTGGAGTCCAACAGTGTGTCTGTTCTGTAGAGTCCCACAGTGTGTCTGTTCTGTAGAGTCCCACAGTGTGTCTGTTCTGTGGAGTCTAAGAGTGTGTCTGTTCTGGGAGTCCAACAGTGTGTCTGTTCTGTAGAGTCCAACAATGTGTCTGTTCTGTAAAGTCCAGCAGTGTGTCTGTTCTGTGGAGTCCAGCAGTATGTCTGTTCTGTAGAGTCCAATAGTGTGTCTGTTCTGTAGAGTCCAACAGTGTGTCTGTTCTGTAGAGTCCAGCAGTGTGTCTGTTCTGTGGAGTCCCACAGTGTGTCTGTTCTGTAGAGTCCAGCAGTGTGTCTGTTCTGTGGAGTCCCACAGTGTGTCTGTTCTGTGGAGTCCAACAGTGTGTCTGTTCTGTAGAGTCCCACAGTTTGTCTGTTCTGGGAGTCCAACAGTGTGTCTGTTCTCTGGAGTCCAGCAGTGTGTCTGTGTGTAGGTACACACATCCTGGTTCTTGCTCTTGCCGTATAAAGTTGCATGAGGGTGAGCAGACAACATCACATCTCTGGGGCGTTTGGCAGCAGGGGGCAGCAGGGGGTACGGTGTCGGAGGCTACGCTTCTGGGCCTCACAGAAGGGGTCTGGCGCTCAAGTCCCGGACCCTCGCTCTGAGCCTGAGACTCGTCCATCAAAGCGTGCAGAGGGCCATGCAAGAGCTGTGCCCCCCCCGCTGTGCCCCCCCCGCTGTGCCCCCCCCGCTGTGGTCCTGCACTGCCATAACAAGACAGCAACGAACCAGATGTGCAGGAGGGTTTTAACAGTGAGAGAGAGCAGAGGCCCGGTCCGTGGGTGAGAGGTGCTTTATGGCAGGCGGGCAGTCAGTCAGTCTGTGTGTGTGTGTGTGTGTGTGTGTGTGTGTGTGTGTGTGTGTGTGTGTGTGTGTGTGTGTGTGTAACAGAGGGCATACATTTTATTTGAGGCACATAAAGAGCATAATTATCTGAAATGTTATAAAAAACAAACCAAGGCAGTAGCTGTTTAAAAGAGAATTTAAAAAAGAATTTTAACACCTGTTAACCTTTAGCGAATAAACACAAATCTGGATATAAGTTTTTATTTTCATATATGTTCCATGGAACTAATCCCACATGCCCTTTGACCTTGTATTCCTCCATAAAGTGAAGTTCACCAGCTTCTGTATTTGAACACTCGAGATGCTGGTGCCCACGGGAAAGTGCCTCAGCTCCTGCTTCCAGGGTCATGTGACCTCATTGTGCTCCTTGAACAGTTCCTGTGGCCTTCGGTGATAGAACCGTTCCTGTCTGCTCCTCCAGTCGTGCCCTCCATCTGAGGGCCTGACACCCCGCCGCTATGGTTCAGCACTCTCTCACAGGATAGGTTTACGCCTAGTCACAGGAAGGTCACACCCAAAATCAATAAGGAAACAGCAATGCTGAGAGAGGGAGAGAGAGAGATAGTAAGGGAGAGACTGACTGCAGACCTTTTTGATGGTAGAAGAAACGTGACAATTGTGTTTGTACCACTTTTCCCGTATAATTTCCTCAGAGTCCTCAATGAGGCTACAGAGGACTTTATGAAACGTGCTGAGCAGTAACGAGGAACAAATATGTGAGGCACAGAGGAGGAGAAAGAAGAGGAGCACAGAGCTAAGCTAACGCACAGATCAAACGCAGGGATGGGCTTGGATAAAAACAGTTCCACCCATTTCCAATTCCATCCTCTGTGTGCACACTACATTACCTAGAGAGAGAGAGAGAGAGAGAGAGAGAGAGAGAGAATGAACTTGAATGAGAGAAACCCGACTCTAATGTTTCACAAATGCTATTTATGAATGAGGAATCATAGCGCTTTCTTCTGTGCCAGACAAAGATATTGATTCCTGGAAAAGTGATCTATGACTTGTTCATCATCGTTACAACCATATCCTGGAGCTGCACTCAGATATGATGCACTGTGATTTATGGCATATTTCACCAAACCAAAACCAGAAAGCCACAGTGGGGTCCCATCCAGTGCCGGGCGCTCGACAGGGCTGACTGCCGTCCACGGCGCACTGCTAGCATGCTAGCGGTACGAAAACAGTGCTAATGATGTATGTGGGTGTTTTGATAGCAGTACATCTTATCAAGAATAGCTAATTTTTTGGTGTAGACAGCGTTTGGAAATGCGGACAATCCGGCAATTGGGATTCGCACCGCATTCGACATTTCAACACGTGCTTCATCAGAAATGCACCGCAAAATGCTAATGTTTCTATAGAGACAAATAGTCATGAATTCAGTCCAGACACTGGAGAAGTCCTGGAAAAAATGTACCCCCTCACTCTGCCCCTCTTCCTTTCAATATCGAAGCTCATTTTCCAAAATACAGCCCCAACAAGAATGGGTGCAATAAGAAAGTAAAGTTGAAGCCATTCTGAACACCTCAGGGGGGCGGTGGTGTTCTTTAATGTGCCCCCCCCCTCCCTTTTTCTCACCCTCTTGGGCCAGGAGAATGGCGGATATTACAGAATTGGCTCATGGGGTTTTGTTTATGAAATCTCGCACTGAAATATTAGCGCTGTTAGCCGCTAGCTGGAAGATATGTGCAGAAGCGGGATTGACACAGTTGCCTTCCCCTCTGGACACAAGCTTCTGTGAATAGTTTGATCTGTTCTCAGCACACTACTGACACCAGAACCGGCCAGACAACCTCTCCATGCTAGCAGCAACAGCTCCTACGAATGCACAATGAAATATAATTTAAAGCATAATAAATAAACTAAATACTGATGTCATGATATTAGCACCTCTCTAACACTTTTACTAATCTTTGTATGATCATTATTTTTTAGAGATTACTCAACGGAATTCTAATACCTTAGAAAATTGTAATACCAAAAATCTCAACTGGAATTGCACACAACTGGAGTTGCAGAGAGATTTATCATTGCCTTTCAAATTCTGGCATGAATAATGATCTCGATTATTTGGGTTGACGTATCCTGAACCAGCCACAACTCTACCACGCTCCATGGTCTTATCACACCAGCTGAAGCTCTCTCCCCTCACTGCTGTCCCACACGCCTCTCTGTTCCCGCCTGTGCTCAGCAGGTTCAGCGTCTGGAGCCTCGATACTGTGACATTTTATTCTGCCAGCATTTCGCTCCATGTGTTCCAGCACAGTTTCTCTTTGGCTTTTGCGCTGGCAGCCTCAACCTTTTGAGCCGCATAATCCCCCTCAGCCCCTGGCACGACTGCTCCAGCAGTGTGACTGTACGCCTGCTCCAGCGGTGTGACTTCAAGCCTCGTCCAGCGGTGTGACTGCAAGCCTCGTCCGGCAGTGTGACTTCAAGCCTCGTCCAGGGGTGTGACTCCATGCCTCGTCCAGCGGTGTGACTGTATGCCTCGTCCAGCGGTGTGACTGTATGCCTCGTCCAGTGGTGTGACTGCATGCCTCGTCCAGCGGTGTGACTGCATGCCTCGTCCAGCAGTGTGACTGCATGCGTCGTCCAGGGGTGTGACTGCATGCGTCGTCCAGGGGTGTGACTCCATGCCTCATCCAGCGGTGTGACTCCATGCCTCATCCAGCGGTGTGACTGCATGCTTCGTCCGGCGGTGTGACTGTATGCCTCGTCCAGCGGTGTGACTGAATGCGTTGCCCGGCGGTGTGACTGCGTGCCTCATCCAGCGTTGTGACTACTGCACAGATTCGTTTTTATGCCATCCCACGTGTGCATGCAGAGCTGAGAGTCAGAGGGGAGCAAGGCCGGCAGGATATGAGCCGACACACTTTTATGAAGCCCCCTCACACACGCCACTCAGATTCAAACAGCCCCTCCTCCCTGAGCTCCGGTGCTGGGCTGCGTGGGGCCCATCGCTCAAACCCGTGATGATCTCCACTCAGGGCGATTCTGTCTGCACCACTAATCCACTTCA
The DNA here is from genome assembly GCF_052324685.1 of Brachyhypopomus gauderio. NCBI lineage: Eukaryota > Metazoa > Chordata > Actinopteri > Gymnotiformes > Hypopomidae > Brachyhypopomus > Brachyhypopomus gauderio. Next base: position 8,507,298 of record NC_135231.1, on the reverse strand, counting down.
CCTGATTCTATCTACACTGCTGATCCATTCTGGCCAGTTCTGTCTACACTGGTGATTCACGTATACTTCATTTACACTGCAGAGCTGGATAGCTGGTGTTTACAAGCACTGCTGGCCCAACAGATCAGACAGAAGTCATTTCACTATTTGGGAGATAATGAAAAAAAAACTGAGGTCAGTCATGCTCAGGTTTATATCAGGACTGTTGGACACTGTAAATGTCTTTGAAGCTTGGACAGTATTGTGGACAGTTTTGTGTTGGTTTGGTACATTATTGCTGACATTTGGGACACACACTGATGCACATCAGCGTACTGTTGGAGGGAAGAAGGAAGTTTGACTTTTCATGAACACCCAAGATGAACAAGTCCACCATCAAACAACTTTAGAATCCAATGGTAACTTATAATAGTAACTATGACTTTAGTCAGCACAGGGAACATGAAATGACCAGCCAGCCGGCTAGTCTAACTCAACAGGCAGGTGCAGGCTGCGACCACACTGGGACCACACTGGGACCACACTGGACCACACTGGACCACACTGGGACCACAATGGGACCACACTGGACCACACTGGGACCACACTGGGACCACACTGGACCACACTGGACCACACTGGGACCACACTGGACCACACTGGGACCACACTGGACCACACTGGGACCACAATGGGACCACACTGGACCACACTGGGACCACACTGGGACCACACTGGACCACACTGGACCACACTGGGACCACACTGGACCACACTGGGACCACACTGGGACCACACTGGACCACACTGGGACCACACTGGGACCACACTGGACCACACTGGACCACACTGGGAGCGATCTTCTTAATGGCCGTGTACAGATCACAAGGACTAGTTTGAATAAATGAACAGGTCCATAAGCCACCAGACAGGTCATACGCAATCACCTAACACAACAAGACGATTACAAATACAACAACCAAACCTCAACAGCTAACATGTGAATAGGTCAGAGGTCACAGTTGAGCCTGAGAATGATGCTTAAAAGGATTTTTAAAAAACAAAACCCTCCATCCAGCGCAGAAAGTAACATTCAAAGGTGTCTGAAGCAACAAAGGAACCCAAGAACAGGCTTGCAGAAAGAGTACGTAGTGTGACAGTTGGGGCCGTGCATAGAGTTATGTATTTGGGTCAGGATCCCAGGTTATGTTGCGGGTTTGGGCTGTTCCATCGTGACTCTTGAGGGGAGCTTGATTGAATCCAGATCTTTTATTGGCCTGGTGGGGATTAGTGGGATTAACACTTTGTGACCTGAGCGTTGGGGATTAGGGTGAGCGTTGGGTCACAGGCAAAGCGGAGACAGGTGCTGGTTCTCTTCCTGTATCACTCACACTTGTGTTCCAACTGGAGCTCACCCTGTATCACCTACACGCCCCAATGCTTTTAACCTTTGGATCCTGTCTCACAACAGAGCACTGCTTTGGTTTATAGAAGAGGTTGTGTGTGTGTGTGTGTGTGTGTGTGTGTGTGTGTGTGTGTGTGTGTGTGTGTTCTTTTGTTATTGCAGGCCTTTACTCGTTTAATGTTATGAATGAAAATAATACGTTTAACAATTGCTAGGCATAATATAGACTATAGACAGATGACGTGTCAAACTAGTGTGGTGTTACAGGTTGATGTGTATTTTGATTTTAAAAGGATTCTTCTGCTTTCGTTGAGATGTTTGGTTATTCATCTACACACTGAAGAACTTTTAAACTGACTGCAGAGCTTTTAAAAGAGAAGAAACAGCGGACTCGGGGAGGACTATTGGAGAAGACCATTAAGATCATTAAGACAGCGAGCATCTGGGTTTGGTTGTTCCATCTGTTTCTGCCGCCTGTCTGCTTTCTCCTCATTTATCATTCAGAATTGTGGTTCGCACGCTGGTATCACACGGGCTCCACTTGGACAGAACCCGCTCCACCCCGGACTGGTCTGGATTGGTAGCTACAACCTTCCGATTGCCCCCCGCAACCTACACGTCTCCTCTCATTCTGCGTGTCCCGAATATCAGGACAACCTCTTTGCAGGAGTCTCGATACGGTTGTTGTGAGCTACGTTCTTTCCGACCCTCAGTCTTCAGACCTACTGCCGTTCATACTGCTCAGCCTGCCTGTTCTGGACCAGGATTGGGAAGCATACCAAAATAAAACGTTCCATATTACACAGCTCAACTGTCATTTACATTTAAGCTGTCAGCTGCCACTGCGTGGGCATAACCTTTAGATGATGGGTGGTGATATTCATTTAGTGTGCTGAATTAGAAACACCTGGGATTTAACTCTTGTTAGTAGGGGCACTTTCAAGGCTGAAGAAGGTCAGTTCTGGGCATGTGAGTTCAGAAACCGTGTCCTCAGCCTAGGATAAGTAGTTCATGGGAAGAATTTTGTATTTGAAGGGACAAGAGAGAGTTTCATGGGTGGGTCATTTGGAATGGGGCCCTGTTGAAGAGGAGGATAAAAGGGGCGAAAATAAACAGAGGTGTCAGACTTGTGACTGTCAGAAGAGCTGAGCTCATATGCTAGACCAAACAGGGCGGGGCATCTGTAGACATGAGGCTGGAACCCTCAGCGGAAAAAAGAGCCGACAGTGGGATTCCCAAAGGGATAGGATCCGTCATACCTGAGACACACACATCTGTACACACGTACACACACACACACACACACACACACACACACACACACACACGCACGCACACACACGTACACACGTACACACACACACACACACACACACACACACACACGCGCGCACGCACACACACGTACACACGTACACACACACACACACACACACACACACACACACACACACACACACACATACACATACACACACACACACGCACGCACGCACGCACGCACGCACACACACACACACACACACACACGCACGCACGCACGCACGCACGCACACACACACACACACACACACACACACACACACACACACACACACACACACTTCTCTTCTGCCTCCAGCTGTGCAATGGTTAAAATTTCAACAGCATCTTTTGACAAGTACGTATTGTTCTTTTGAGAGCATTATTGGGAAACTTGGCTTAAAGGACAGTTTACAGCTTTCTCAATGTCATCTCCATGTTGTTTATCCATACAAAAAAAAAAAAAAGTTTGGAAACGATTCATGCTATGACAATGATATATGACATTAGCACAGATTAACAGGAAAGCCACATCCGTTCGGTTCCACGGCACCAGGAACGGATCTCAGACGGTCTTTACCCACAGACGTTCAGCAGGCTGTCAGAGGCACCTCACAACTCATGCAGTTTAACATTGGAGACTGCAGCTTGCAGACCGACCCTAGTCGTGTGTGCACGGGGGGGGGGGGGGGGGGGTGAAGGCTTCATGGGGTCAGCTCTTGTTATCCTTGTTTGAAGCTTCCATGTTGGAAACGCTCACTGTTGCACGCGAGACGCACGGAGGTTGTTTTTGTGGGTGCAGGCCTCCTCTTGAGAAAACAGATTACAGAGAGACTGTGTTGGTGACATTTCTGTCTCTTGAGCATGCGGTTTGGCTCGCTCACGAGAGGGCGGAGCCTGCAGTAAGCACACACACACACACACACACACACACACACACACACACACACACACACACACACACACACACACACACACACACACACACACACAAAAAACCTCTAGACTGACCTCCCTCTTTGGCTGGAAATGCACATGTCTTCAGGGACAGAGTGGGAAGATTAATGCTGCTCCTGTTGAACTCTGGGAAATTCAGGGACCTGGCGTGGGTCTGAGGTTTCTGGGCCTCGCGGGTGACTGGGACGGAGAGGGAAACCACTTCCCCTGCTTGTTAGAAAAGGCAATTAAAAGCATTATGCGCTGGTTCCAGCACATGCGACTGGCGTGGTATTCCCTGCATCTGCCATGGAGTGTTTTCGGACTCTTGCTGAGATTTTGTGACCTTCCCCTTCCCGACCAGATGGGGATCGTATGGTAGTTTTCCGCTCGGAAACGCCAGCGTCGCAGCCGTGAGCCGATCCTGGTGCGCGGGTTCTCGAGCGGTCTGCTGAAACGCATCTGTCTTCAACCTCCGAGAACAAAGACGACACCTCAGCTTGTTTCAAACGGCTTTATCGATCTCTTCCGTAACCAGCACTGTCAGCACCTGAACCATGACACTACGTTAAACTGCCACGGAACCATATCTCTAAAACCTGTTCAGACTGACCCTACGGAATCGGTGGGATTAGATTAGCCTTCTACTGATAGGCGCTGGTTCAAGATGCACTTCAGATAAGGCGTGGTGAAACCTCCCCATTCCATGATGAAAAGCATCAGTGTCTGATTCATGTGAGAGCATCATCCAAACTAGAACTCGTTCTCTTCCAGTGACCTCACAACCTGGAATGCGTGTCCAGAGCGTTAGACAGTGACTGACTCTGCTTCAGTGTTACCACACGTTGTATTTACCATGTCATTAAAGAACGGGTGTCAGCCAGGAGCACAACACAGAATCGTCACGGTCACATGCGGCTTCTGCAGTCACGTTTGGGTTAATTTTACGCAATTCCCACAACAAACGCTCTCATTCTTCAACAATCAGTGAAATGTAATCGGAATATAACTGTAATAAATGTGATGCTGTCGGATAGCTTTAATTAGTAAGATGACTCGTGCTAGGGTTTGTGGGTGATCTTCAGCGATGCCGTGGGAAGACACGAGGCTGGTCTGAGAACAGTGTTCCAGCGTTCGGCCTGTGCTCTCAGATCAACACTGAAGCACACAGCCTGTCAGATTGGTGACCCGGGGTGTGTGTAAAAGTGACGGGGGAAGGAGAACCACGTGGTTCCAGCTCCTGGTTTCACACACGCTGGTGCCGGGGTCACACGAGGTCAGCGACAGTTTTGATGGGAGAAAAACAAGAACTCCCTTTCCAGGAAAAACAGCAGTAGGGGACACGTGGGGTGTGGAGGACACGTGTGGTGTGGAGGACACGTGTGGTGTGGAGGACACGTGGGGTGTGGAGAGGGCACGTGGGGTGTGGAGGACACGTGTGGTGTGGAGGACACGTGTGGTGTGGAGGACACGTGGGGTGTGGAGAGGGCACGTGGGGTGTGGAGGACACGTGTGGTGTGGAGGACACGTGGGGTGTGGAGGACACGTGGGGTGTGGAGGACACGTGTGGTGTGGAGGACACGTGTGGTGTGGAGGACACGTGGGGTGTGGAGGACACGTGTGGTGTGGTGTGGAGGACACGTGGGGTGTGGAGGACACGTGTGGTGTGGAGAGGGCACGTTTCTGAATGGCGGCAGAGAAAACCAACACGGAGGAATGACAGGAACGCTTGATGGCCCATTAGAACATTAAATGGTCTCCAACTTCTCATTAGTGTCTCCCTATATTTTCCTCTTTTCTCTGAGTTATTACCTGGACTGTGTGTAAAGGCGCCATTGTGTTATTACAGCCTCTCTCCTGCTTTGGCCTGTCCATCATTTCTCCTGCTGTCTCTTTTCTCCTTCACATTCTCTTGTGTGTGTGTGTGTGTGTGTGTGTGTGTGTGTGTGTGTATACGCATGTGTGTGCATGTGTGTGTGTATGTGCACGTGTCTGTGTGTGTGTATGTGTGTGCGTGTGTGTGTGCATGTGTGTGTGCACATCTGTGTGTGTGTGCGTGTGAGCGCGTGTATGTGCATTCACATGTGTGTGCCTGCGTGTGTGTTTGTGTGTGTGTGCCCATGTGTGTGTGTGTGCCCATGTGTGTGTGTGTGCGTGCGCGTGTGTGTGCCCGTGATTGTGTGTGTGTGTGTGTGCGTGTGTGTGTGTGTGTGCGCGCGCGCACGTGTGTGCCCGTGATTGTGTGTGTGTGTGTGTGTGTGTGTGTGTGTGTGTGTGTGTGTGTGTGTGTGTGTGTGTGTGTTTTGGACTGCTGTGTGACACTCTCTTTAGTGGGTTACCAGGAAATGAAATACGAGCACGGTTTGATTTAAGTGGAAAGTTATCCCACATCTCATTCAATTAACTTTTTGTTCTTTTGCTGATAATTACAGGGTACATCACACAGTGATTGTCCACACCAGCACATAGCTCAGGAGAGGGGGGAGGGGGGGGGGGAGGGAGGGGGCGAGGGGGGGAGGGTGAGGGGGGGTGAGAGGGGGGGGGGGTGAGAGGGGAGGAGGGGGGGTGAGAGGGGAGGAGGGGGGGTGAGAGGGGGGGGTGAGAGGGGAGGAGGGGGGGTGAGAGGGGAGGAGGGGGGGTGAGAGGGGAGGAGGGGGGGAGGGGGGGTGAGAGGGGAGGAGGGGGGAGGGGGGGTGAGAGGGGGGAGGGGGGGTGAGAGGGGAGGAGGGTGAGAGGGGGGGGTGAGAGGGGGGAGGGGGGGGTGAGAGGGGGGAGGGGGGGTGAGAGGGGAGGAGGGTGAGAGGGGAGGAGGGTGAGAGGGAAGAAAGAAGACATTAAGATCAGCATGTCTTGTGAACTACCCTCCCCTCTATCACACATTGACTCAGTTGTAAAAACAAAGGTGGACCGATAGATGAAGAGTGAAGAGTGTGTGTAGTCTGGTCACACAGATGATCACACCCCCGATCACACCCCCGATCACACACCCGATCACACACCCGATCACACACAGCTGATCACACACAGCTGAGCCACCACCACTGCAACGTCTTCCATGTGTTGTCATTTATAGTGCTATCATTACAGTACTAATAACAGGGAAGATTAGAGTAGTGGCCTTCTGACCCCATAATCCCCCTTTCTGACCCCATAATCCCCCTTTCTGATCCCATAATCCCCCTTTCTGACCCCATAATCCCCCCCATCTGATCC
>NC_135231.1:8490463-8495463 GCF_052324685.1 Brachyhypopomus gauderio | reverse complement strand
CAGCATGTGTTGCTGTAGTGTTCATGCAAAACCAAAACAAACCTTCCCCTTGTAATTGCGCTTTACTTTATTGTGTAAATGTACTGAATATGCAGAAATAACTTCAATATTTGTGAATATTCATGTATATGTGAGACCTCTGACAGACCTTCACAGCAGACCACAATCTAAACACTCAAACACATGGTAGTAGTGTTTTACATTTGTCACTTCAGTGTGTAGTCACACATATGAAAGACTAATCATCTGATATTTGTGTGTAGCGTTTAGATGCAAAAATATGGTTTTGGCAAGGGTTGCAAGAGTTTTGGTTGTGTGCTTTTTCCAAAAGTGTGATATGTTTTGCCTGTTGTGTGTGTAGCATTGGCTGCTGTGTGTTAAGTATCAACAAAAGAGCCACAGTGTCAGAAATTGGGTCTTAAGGTCTGCAAAAAACTGTAACAGACAGACTAACAAACCGAGAAAAAAAAACCATACAAACAAGAAGTGGTAACCCGGCTCAGCAGTGGGGGGGGGGGGGGGGGGGGGGGGAGAGAGACAGAGAGAGAGAGAGAGAGAGAGGGAGGGAGGGAGAGAGAGAGGGAGGGAGGGAGAGAGAGAGAGAGGGAGAGGGAGAGAGAAAGAGAGAGAGAGAGAGAGAGAGGGAGGGAGGGAGAGAGAGAGAGAGAGAGAGAGAGAGAGAGAGAGAGAGGGAGGGAGGGAGAGAGAGAGAGAGAGGGAGATCAATGCTGCTGATCAGTGCATCTGGCAGTTTCAGTAAGACTATGAATGCACTGATAGAAAAAGCAAAAAGAGCATATTATACCATAAAACGACCACTAAACACACAGAACGTACCAGTTCAGATCTGGACTAAAATATTCCACTCTGTGATCAAACCCATACTATTATACGGGAGTGAAGTCTGGGGACCTGTCATCTATCAAGATCACACTTCATGGGACACAAACCCAATTGAAAAATTGGTAACACTTTCTATGAATCTGGTATCTATAATGCATTATAAGGGCATTTATAAACATATATAAAGCATTCATAAGGCTTTATAATGTTTGACATAAGCATTTGTAACTGTACATAAGTGTTCATAATTACACACATAACATGTTATAAGACTATATTATAAGGCTTTATAGCACTATAATGTTATTAAGTGCTATAATCCCCTATAATATATGTATGTTCCTGTTCTCTTGAATGTTGGTGAAACCAGCATCATAAAGCTTAATAACAAATGCTTTGTTTATTCTCATAATTCTTTATAAAGATCTACTGTGATAACCCCATTTTCACTGGCATACTCTATAATGTTCATCAGTATATTTAAAATAAAAATGACTTTGTAAGTGCACATAACATTTAATGAACATTTATAAGCACTCCTTACAGACTGTAGGTAAAGTGATGTTATTGATCAGCTCTATATTAACTTCTAACTACTTATGAATCACTATAAGTGCTCTTCACAGACTTTAAGTAAAGTAGGATTGCCATATGTATAAGAATGCCTAAACAGAGGAGTACAGGAATCACAAGTTTGGGCATTGAACATGGGTTTATTTTTTGTCAAATGTACATAGTTAATAAAAAAAACAGCATGTATGAATAAACATGCAACTTTGATAAAGCAACTTATAAAACATACTACATGCCAATATCAATACATATAAATATACAATTTCTCTGCATTTTATTTTATCAGTAAAAAAGCTAGACAGCCATCAGGTGTTCAGTGCTGCAAAATTTAGAATGCTGATCAAAACGATTTCATTAACATTGACTTTTATACCGTTTTCTAACATCATGGAGCAGTTTCCGAGTATGCCCCATTTGTGCTTTTTGGCCAACCAGTGTTCCCACTGGTTCTGGTGACTGAATACCAGATCCTTTGCTTGAAGTCACGTCAGAAGTACATGACTTTGCATCACATGTTTTGGAGATAGGCTTTTTTGATTCCGTCCACGATTATCCATCTAGGAGAATAAAGTTAAATCATAAGGTAACACTAAACTGCAATTAGTAGCTAATAAAACGGCTGTTTCGGTTGTTCCATATTTAAATACATTTCCATGCATGTTGTGTTGGTCTATTTTATAGACAGCTACATTTCCATGTATTCAACTAACCAAAGTTATGCTACCTATTGCTATCTGCCTAGCTAAGGATCAGTGCGTTCTGGCTATGCTAATCGTTGAACTAGCAGCGCAATGGTGTATGCTAATGAACTAGCACTTACAGCTGCTAATGTTTACTCTGCTACAGGTAAGATTAAAGAACAAGATTTTTACGTTTACATAGTTTACATGCCACAATAAAATGCCAAACATCGTTATGGTGTTAACGAGGTAACATCGTTACCTTGACATACCTCTTTGTAGCAGGGAAAAGCTCTTCTTTACTCTCCCTGTCTGAAATTACTCTGTACAGTACGGCGCTGTATCACGTGACTCCAGATCGTCCAGGTCAAACGCGGGAACGGAGCGATTTCCGGATAGATAAAATTTGAACAGGTTTTCTGAACAGCTCATAGTGGCTTGGAAGATGTCATTAATTAAAAGAAAAATTCTTGGGTTGTTACGAGGACAGGATAACCTTCGAAGCAGATGCAAAATTGTGCGATGGATGCAGAAAAAAGAGATTTTGCGCAGAGCAATGAGATGCAACTCATGCAAGAAAAAAAATGAAATTACACAAACGGTCCCAGGGAGACGGATATCAATGGTGAGATTTTGATGGTTGTTTTTAAAACATGGACGTTAAATGCGTTGTAGTGTGTTGCATTCAGTGTAAACTACTTCACATAAGATTTGTTGCTTTGGTTGTCCAAACAAATATTGCTAGGTGCTGCACAAGAAATGCGCATCATCGTACCGATGTTACCTCTTCTGTCCGAAAGGGTCTATGTTTTTTCGTTCCCGGTTATCTCTTCTACAGCACATAGAGTTCATCTACAGGTAAGCTATTGTATTTCCTTTGTATAAAATATAGAAAATATATTTTGTAATTTAAGGGTCACTAAGAAATTATTTGACTATTAATACTAATGAACAGCAGCTATAATAACAGTATGGCTACAAATTACAGAATATAAAATGTAAAGATTTTCTCAGGGACTGAGACTGAGACAGATGGATCTTATTGAGGATGGAGTTGCAGGCAGTAGCAGAACTCTCACCAAGATGACATCCACACTGAGAAAAGTAAGAATGTTACAGTCCTGTAGTGTTTAAACTCACTTCAAATGATTTTCCAATTAAAGTTGAATTAAGTAGTAATAATAACAATGTTCTTACCATGGCAACATGTCTGTGCTCAAAGTGTGCATCTCAGGGATGACAAAACTTCGTCAGCGTGGAAGACTGCGTGTTGGTGGCCCACACCATTTTGTGATGATAGATGAAAGTAAATTCTACAAAGAATGTAGTTATACCCACCTTGTGTGTACACCTCCTTGTTTCTACACTCAGTGTCTATTTCATTAGTTCTGCTTATTGTATAGGTGTACTTTTTAGATGTACAATTATAGACTGTACATCTGATTTTCTGTATTACCTTGTTGATCAATGTTCAGGACCCCCACATGGCCCAATGGATCAGATATATCAGTGCTGCTGGAATATTTAAAAACTGTATCCACTCAAAGTTCACTCTAAACACTTTTACCTTGCTTGTCAGAGTCAGAGATGATAGCTCATCTGCTGCTGGTCTTTCATCAGTGGTCACAGGATGCTGCCCACAGAATGCTGTTTGGACATTTTTGGTTGGTGGACGATTCTCAGTTCAGCACTGCTGTGTCTTCTGATCCACTCACACCCTAACACACCACCATGTCAGCATCACTACAGTGCTGAGAATGATCCACCCATATAATACTGGTCTGTGATGAATGATGAATAAAGTATACATAGAAACAGATGTACTACAGTCTGTAACTAAACTACAAAGTGCTCCTATATGATACATGAAGGTGATACCAGGACAGTGAGTGTAGAAACAAGGAGGTGGACATAATGAAGTGGCGAGACAGTGAATATCTTATTTTGGTGCACAAGTACTGTTTATTTGCTGAGTAATATTTTTTTAAATGCATAAAATGTGCAATAACCTTATGGGCACAGAACACATTTTCATTTGCTTTCTAATTAAATTACTTCAGTTAGTAAACAATAATGCATTAAATTAGCACAAGTATGAGATCCATAAAAGGATGTTTAAATAATAGTTATTATTGATAACTGAATGTGTCATAAATGTCTGCCAAATGCAATAAAAATATATATAGAAATTTATATTAAAATGTTGAAGTGAGTGAAGTCACGTCAAATTTATTTGTATAGTACTTTTTACAACTGAGGTTGACACAAAGCAGCTGTACATTAATACATTTGCTATACATTTAAATATCCACTATAAAAGCTTAAGTCTTAAAAAGAACAGGTGTGATTAACAGTGATTAATATCAGAATGTTGTTAATCAGATTATTTTTTACTCAGTTGACACCATTAATATTTATCCTTTGTTCAAAGGTTCCTCATTTTTATAAATTATTTTCCATACTTTTTAAAGTATAACCGTGGACGTGTAGGCTCTGTCTGGCGACGGAGCAAGAAGTGGGTGCTAGGAATTCTGGAAGTGAGTGCTACCACCAGGAAGCCCATACTGAAAATCGTCTCCAGCAGGTCAAGTGAGCAGCTGCTACCTATTGTGAGGCGCTACGTGAGAAGAGGAACCAGTAATATTACTGATGATCACCATACAGTACAAGAGACATTTTGTACGTCCACTTACCAGGGCCCACACCCAGCACCTGGAGCGGGCTTGGCAAAAATTCAAGGTTGATGTGTGGCGACACTGAGCAAACCGAAACACAAAACTTCTGAAAGAATACCTAAAGATTATAGAGTGGGAACATGGTATAAAAGTCAATGTTAATGAAATAGTTTTGATAAGCATTCTGAATTTTGCAGCACTGAACATCTCATGTCTGTCTAGTTTTGTT
>NC_135231.1:8477963-8485463 GCF_052324685.1 Brachyhypopomus gauderio | reverse complement strand
ACCGTTCCAGCTGCATACCACAAACCCAGTCACACAGAGCAAACAGAGAACGGAGTGTTTCTCTCTGCAGCCCTGCGTGTGTGCGGCCGCGTGCACGTGTGTGTGTGTGTGAAACAGCGACGGTGCTTTCTAGCACTCGTTATGGTTCACGTGACGGTGCCTAAATCTCCAGTGAGATCTATCTCTTAATCTCCACCGACTTCAAAGCCACCTGATCTGGTCCGACCCATTCGACAGTCAGCATGACCATCACTTCATGGGTCTGCCCGTCAAACAAAACAGCTTTATTCTTTATTTTGGCACGGACTGGCGAAATAAAACTTTGAGATGAAATATGATTTTCCACAACTCCACAGTGAACTGCGAGTGGATTTCCATCAGTTCGAAGGTGGGCTGCATGTGAAGGAAGTGAAAAGTGTGTGTGTGTGTGTGTGTGTGTGTGTGTGTGTGTGTGTGTGTGTTTGTGTATTCTGAGTCCCTACCTCTGCTTTCAGACTCCTTTAGCAGCTCTTTAATAGGTCTTAAAATAATATCTATAATAGAGTTTATTCTACATCTCAAATTCTACTGTGAGATTCCAAGAGGGGGATGTCCACTTTTAAATCCTAATACCAGGTGTGGACGGTTATGTTAAAGAGAGAGGCTTCTATACGCAGCAGACTGTAGCCTGCTGTTTCCCACATCTACTAAAAACAGTGAAGATATCTCCATCTCACTCTTATCCCCACACGCTCACACAATCACTTCTGAACCAGTCAAGAGCGGCTCCATCAATCTCAGCATCATTCTCACAGATTAGGATTTAATGCCGTCACTCGTTAGGACACCCAGTTCCAACTTTCAGTGAGGTTACTGGCATTTTCTGCTTCACCAACCATGTGTCCTCAGTAGCCGTCTAAACCAACTCCTCACACACACACACACGCCCACTCCACCACAATATGCCCAGCTCACACACAGGCACACGGACATTAATGCCATGACCTCTCCTGCTTTAACTGGCGCAAACTAAAGAAAAATAAGTAAAGGAAATAAAAAACAGCCTTGTGTAACCATCGAATCTTAGTCGAACAGCCTTTTACGCCATCTCTAATAGTGTTCCTCTCCCTCAGCGACAGCTAGCGGAAGAGCAGGCTGACCTCTGACCCGGGCCGCGGAGGGTTTCAACCAGAGTGGAAGCATCTCTCATTCTCACTTTCAGATATGTTTCATAGCAACGCAGAGAGTAACTGAGAGGAAATGGAAATGTATTTTTCCATTCTAAATAGAAAGATGAATGTTTGCAAACCGCAGGCTGTGGGTTTTAATAGGATCGGACATGACCAGGAGGGCACTGTATCATTAACTCCACCTTTAAGAGCAACATTTCAACCAGTCACCCAAACACATGGGACATACAGCTAAATTATTTGGATTATTGTGGAGATCTGGAGATATGGATATTTACTTCTTAGGCAGTGTGGATATGAGTGGGTGTGACCACCCATGGCTAGACTTCTGATTGCAATGACATCTGAGTGTGATGACTTCATAAATCACATGTGTTGAGGGTGATGGGTATGACATCATAAAGCAGAAGGTTTGAGTGGCAAATGTTTGACAAAGTGTGATAAACATGACAAAGTCAGATCTCGTGATTCCTGAGATCACAGGACTCTCACCAGCCCACCGCGTTTACACTCACACCGAAGAAGAAGGAGGAGGAGGTGAGATCGTTACGTTAGAATGGAACCGGACCTCATCATCGGGATGGTCCTGGTTGAATCCAGCCTGAGAGGGATTATACTGAAAACTGAAACTCCCAAAAATGTCTGTCACATTTTTTCACTTTTCTTTGCTTTTGTATCTGCTGTGCTGAAATAGAGACTCTGTAGAGCAGAGGAATGAGAAAAGGCAAAATCTCAACGTCATGAATGTTGGGGGCACAATGCTGATGAGTAAGAACTCACAGAAGAAGGTGTTGAATCCACGCTGGAAAATGCACTCCAACGATCATGGATCCTTCACTGCAATACACACACTTGGCCATAGATCAGGACCACAGTGCATCATGGGGTGCCGTCAGGGCCGGAGTGGGCCCCTTTTTCAGTCCGGGAGTTTCATGCCCAAATCCGGCCCAAAATTATTTTCCCTCCCAATCGGCCCAAACTAGAGATTGACATGAGCCGGCCCATCGGGAATCCTCCCGAATCTCCCAATTAGCCACTCCGGCTCTGGGTGCCGTTCTTCACCGTTTTATTTACTGAACATCCTGGTGCAGATACATGACACTGCCCCCTACTGGACACACATCAGCACAGAACTGCGCAGGCAGACCCACTCACAGTACGCATAGCGTATGCGCATACACACTGCAGAGATGTGCATGCGTTCATTTGAGGAGGTATTGGCTTATTTGAGGAGGTATTAATCGGCCAGGGTGCTGGCTTCCCTGCAATGCATGTGTGAGTGTGTGTGTGAGTGTGTGTGTGTGTGTGCACGCGTGTTTGTGTGTGTGTGTGTGTGTGTGTGTGTGTGTGTGTGTGTGTGTGTGTGTGTGTGTGTGTGTGTGTGTGTGTATGAGTGTGTGTGTCTGTGTGAGGCTGGTCCGTGTGTAAGGCTAGTACTACTAAGGTGGGGGGTACTAGGGTGGGGGTACTAGGGCGGGGGTACTAGGGTGGTGGTACTAGGGTGGTGGTACTAGGGTGGTGGTACTAGGGTGGGGGTACTAGGGTGGTGATACTAGGGTGGTGGTACTAGGGTGGGGGTACTAGGGTGGTGGTACTAGGGTGGTGGTACTAGGGTGGGGGGTACTAGGGTGGTGGTACTATGGTGGGGATACTAGGGTGGTGGTACTAGGGTGGGGGGTACTAGGGTGGTGATACTAGGGTGGGGGTACTAGGGTGGGGATACTAGGGTGGGGGTACTAGGGTGGGGGGTACTAGGGTGGTGGTACTAGGGTGGTGGTACTAGGGTGGGGGTACTAGGGTGGGGATACTAGGGTGGTGGTACTAGGGTGGTAATACTAGGGCAGGGATACTAGGGTGGGGGTACTAGGGTGGTGGTACTAGGGTGGGGGTACTAGGGTGGGGATACTAGGGATCCTCTTCAACTCTTTGTACTGTATTTTACTCTTTGTGCTGTGTTTTATGAGAGGAAGTCATAAAACAATTTCAGAGAGAAGCTACTGCAATAAAGACCACTTTAATGGCGAACTGGAGACACACACACACACACACACACACACACACATACACAGAACAGGATTGATTTGTGTTATAGTATTAAAGGCAGATAATTTATTAATGCTGGTAAAGAGTCATAGTGAGAAGGTCTTAGAAGGGGCTGATTTAGTACGGCTCAAACTACTTAAATGAAAACAGTTTGCAGTGGGCATCTCAATACAGCCTATGGAAATCAGGCTACGTGTGGACTGTAGCAACACACACACACACACACCCACCTACACACACACACACACACACACACACACACATACACACACACACACACACACACACACACACACACACACACACACACACACAGTGTGTTCCCCCTGTGGAGATAACTCTCCACATTATTGCTCTCAAATCCCCTCAGTGATGTAATATCTGCTCCATGCATATTTAAACAGATAATAAAGGCCTTCATGTTTTTGTATGTGACCTATGACAGAGCTGAGGTTCATGCAAAGCCCCATTAAAACTATATTAACATATTAAGCCTAATGTCTGTGAGAACAAAATCAGCTGGTTGATGCCTTATTACTGGGTTTATGTGTAAACCAGAATATATATCTGTGGTTGATGGGAGATTTAATTGTTTTTAGTTCACTAAATGCAGACACATGCATGCATGCACACACACACACACACACACACACACACATGCAGAATCAGTGCAGGAAGAGGCGGGTGTTGCTTATCACATCCTTGTCTGTTTTTACGTGTCTGCCTTTATCTCACTTCCTCCATTATCCAACCTTGACCTCTGACCTCAGTGAGGCAGAGAGACAGAAGCTAGGAGCGCCCAGTGTGATAAAACACGGAGCTGGAGTTAGGTGGAGCTCTCTGGGAAGAAGGACCCACTCCCACACCACCACCAGTAAGCAGGGTTGGGAGAGTTATTTGACAAATACATTCTGTTACACATTATTACTCAGGATACCAATAAAAACATATATGTAACCTAGCCCAATACTAATCCAAATCCAATTCTAATCTAATACTTTTTAAAAGTAATGTAATCTGATTACTTTCCATTACTTCTGGATTACTCCTGTTTTGCTTCTGTCAATTCCAAAATGTCCAAAGCCAATATTTGTCAGAGAGAGACCTGTAAAGATCTGTAAAGATCTGAGAGAGCCAGACACACCACCTGGGGTTTGATCATACTTACTGGAGTTTGTTGGAGTTTGATGGTGTTTGTTGGGGTTTGCAGGAGTTTGATGGTGTTTGTTGGAGTTTGTTGGAGATTGATGGTGTTTGTTGGAGATTAATGGTGTTTGTTGGTGTTTGCTGGAGTTTGTTGGGTGTTATTTGCCGTTTTCTGGAGTTTGTTGGAGTTTGATGGTGTTTGTTGGAGTTTGTTGGAGATTGATGGTGTTTGTTGGAGATTAATGGTGTTTGTTGGTGTTTGCTGGAGTTTGTTGGGTGTTATTTGCAGTTTTCTGGAGTTTGTTGGAGTTTGATGGTGTTTGATGGTGTTTGTTGGTGTTTGCTGGAGTTTGTTAGAGTTTGATGGTGTTATTTGCTTTTTACTGGAGTTTGTTAGAGTTTGCTGGATGTGCCTGGGCCGTTAGCTCTCAGGTGAACTGGAATATTCCTGGCTGTTTGTGAGCTTGGTTTTTTACAGGGTCAAGGAAAGGCTGCATCTTAAATCTGTGCGAGCGCCGTAAGAGACCCGACCTCCATTTGATGTTGTAGGGAACGACGTCACCCCACCCCCGTCAAAAGCCTCTTCTTCTCCTGCAACCATTTTTCAGGAACAGTGACACGCCATCGCTCACAGGATGACCCTTTAACTGTCCACTCACTCACACACACACACACACACACACACACACACTGACTGTAAACATGCTCTGAGTCCTCCCCCTCTGTCAGCTCTGTGATGAGTGCTAGCTCTAAAGCACCATCTAATGCACCATCTAAAGCACCATCACACCAGGGAGCGTGAGCTACCATTCCCACCATTAAACAGGAATCAGGTGCTGTTCCCACTACGGTTCTGTTCCCACTACGGTTCTGTTCCCACCATGGTTCTGTTCCCACCAGGAGTCTCTCTAGCTGACGTTCAACATTACCATTCTAATAGGGGTCTGGAGTCTTACACATATGAACATTTACATGCGTTTTCCTGCGTTCCCTCTAAATCTGAATTCACTTCAAGAGATTTCACTGTTTCCACATTTCACTATTACTGTGCTTAGACTAATTATTTTCAAAGTTTGATCAGTGTGGTTATTGTTAAAAATGTCTCTATCTTGAACATGTAATTTCATGACAACACACCGATACTTCATATTATAGATTTATGTTTTCAATATTGACAACAAATATTGACAAGGTTTAAAGGAAATTGTAATCACCACAATAATATTTTGAAAACATTCAGTCAAAATATCTTAATATCTTATATCTTTTTTCAGTTATGAAGCTATATTTAGCAAGATAAATTTAGCACTCAAAGTCCACACCATTTAACTTCTAAATATTAAAGAACTATAATTAATACAGAGAAACAAATGACAAAACAATGATTTATATTTATTAATCTGTTTACTCTGATTGCACATTCAGCAAAAAAAACTATTTTCTGGAACACATGCTGTAAATTATTAGTTTTTTATGAAAAACTAAAGTTGGTGGTAATTGGTGAGTTCGAGCCATAGATGACTGTTTCACATAGTTTCACTGATGCCATATGATCTGTTTCATGTTTTTTACAATGCCTACAGATTCTTTCAACCTTTTCTATTTCAAGAATATTTTGAAAATAGTGGATTCTTGAGTTTATAGACAGAGATTTTGTCTTTACCTCTTGCATGCATCATTCATTTACACTAGTGCTCAACAATAGACAGAAGTACATGAATACTGTAACTCACATAAACAGTGAGGCTTACACACAAAGAATTGCAAAAATGTTGAAATTTAGCTCAGAGGGCCAAAGTTCAAACATTCATAACTATAAAAACATTTGCAGTAGAACTATAAGATTTTGCAAGGTCTCGTGAAGATTTCACATGTTTTGTTTTGTTCTTTTTTTTTCCAAGAAAATCGATGACTGGAGCTGGGAAAGCTGGGAAAGCTGGGAGAGCTGGGAGAGCTGACACGGACTAACCCATAACGCCCCCTTCACCTCTTCCTCTAAATACCAAACGTTGATCTGTTCCGAATCCAGAATGAGCGATTTCCGAATCCCGAGCGCCTTTTAGATCTTGACCACCTGTCACTACAGAGCCCACTCGCCAAAGTCCTGTCAATACATTCTTCATCCATATGCATGGCCTCCGCTTCATCACTCTCAGCTTGTCACCACGTGGTTGTTAAAATGACTAATTTCCTCTGGGTGATGCGGCACGCAGACCTCTGCGAGGGAAACAGCACGTCTGTCTACAGCCAAACGCACTCAGCCTTTAAGAGAAGATCCCCCGTCCAGCGAAAAATCTGATCCGAACACCAGAGTGGAACGGAGACTAAAGAGGAGCAGACAGTTCTTGGGTGAACTCCAAGTGCAAGTGCAGTCGTTGGCTGTATCCGGTTAATTATCTGAGGTTGGTGACTCTCACACGCTATAGTGGTGGAGCTTTTAGCGTTGGAATCCAACGTAGAGCTGGGAGACAGAAAAGTCTTCAGAGAAGCATGAGCTGAAAGCCAACATGACCAAGTGCTAGAGCGGCATTCATTTGGAGAATAGAAAGACACACAGTCCAGGACACACACCATTACATCTGTTACTGGTGTGGTAATAAATGACACACACCGGTGTTCATTTTCCTCCCCAAGCAAGTCAGCGAATTAGTCAAAAAGCGTTTCTCACTGGGCCAGCCTCCGTATGCCCATAATTCAAAAGGAGAACTGACTTCTCTTTCAGCTTAATCCTTAAATAAGCAAATAAATAAATAAATAAATATTATTGAAGCATTCCGCGGATGTCTCTCGGGGGGGCTCTTGATGGAGCACATCCAGCAGGTTTGTAAACAAACTCAGTATCCTCCTCTACCAACATGTCACAGCCACCAACACAACCTGGCAGCCATGTTTATTTGACCCCTCTCACGAACAAGTGGCGCCTTGAGTGTGTCGATCCTGTTTGTAAAATAAGTGGCCGGGAGGGACAAGGAGAGAGAGAATTAATGTCTAGCTGACTAAACCCTTCAACACACTGGCATGAACTCACAAGAGCATATTAGTAAAAAAAAAAACAAAAAAAAAAAAACAGACGCAGAGGCTATAAAATGACACTAAAAAGATTTTTAAATTCCATCGCCTCATAGTAAAGCTTTGACTTGTC
>NC_135231.1:8467963-8472963 GCF_052324685.1 Brachyhypopomus gauderio | reverse complement strand
ATTTTAAACATCCCCTTTGAACTATTGATATAAAATAAAACAGCTGGGTGCAAATAAAACTATGTAGCAAAAAAGTGATACAAATTACATTAAATTAACTAAAAGTGCACCATGTAGTGTGATTTCTGTATGTGTGCATGCATATTAGTGGGATGGGTTTTTACAAAATGATTTTTCCATTTTTCCATGGCAGAATACGGTGCATGAAACTCCAGCAGAACAACAGCTACATCGGCGATTGTCACATTTGCCTGCACACTTGCATACTGTGAGCAGACTTGGTGGTAAGAGCTTTGGACATTTTGATGGCAGGAGTGTGCCAAAGTGCTCCTTCCATCCATGTTCCGTTGGCTCTTGTCTTACTTTGGTGTCCTTGGCTGCTGCAAGCAAGTTGCATGCCGTATAAACCAGAAAAGCCCCTCGTTGGATGTGGCCTCTGATCACACTACTTGTGGGAGGGAGAACATCAATTCCAGCACTTCCACTGGTGTAGATTTCTACCCTGAAGTCATCAAATGTCTTAGCTGTTGTAGTTGATCGGACCCCAGCCCAGACACGCACCAAGTACTCCTCAGCCAAAGCTGCATCTTGCTCTGTCAAGGTATCTGCTTCTCCAAAGTTGGCCAAGTACTGGACTGGATCAGAAGCCATAGCAGCATGTTTAGTCCCCACCTTGCTCATACAGTCATCTCCAGTCAGGATATGAGCTTTAATCACTGTCTTTGACAGTGATGCTCCAAGACGAGAGACTGCTTGATGGAGTGGAAGCATTTGAAGCCTCTCACCAGTGCCATACTCAAATCAAATCAAATCAAAGTTTATTTGTATAGCGCTTTTAACAACTCAAGTTGTCGCAAAGCAGCTTTACAGGGTTTACAAGGTTAACAATACTATGGGTCCAGAACCCTAATGAGCAAGCCAAAGGCGACAGTGGCGAGGAAAAACTCCCTATGATGGTGGGAAATAGGAAGAAACCTCGGGAGAACCAAGACTCAAAAGGGAACCCATCCTCCATTGGGCGGCCCGTTAACACACAAATACAGAAGTCACACACAATTCACACAATCAGACTAGGTAAAAGGTAGAATTGAAAGTTCTGGGTTTTGATATTGTCACTGTAAATGTCTGTTGATGAATGCCAGGCTTTCATTCCGTGTCGGAGCAGTGATGCTGGTATTGTAGGCTCCGACTGCAGTGTTACTCCCCAGGTGAACCCCGGTATCAGCACATCCACCGGCAGCCAGACCATCCCCCAGGTGCCTGCAGGTACCAGTATCCAATCGTCTTGGGTAGAGCCATGCAAGAAGATAGATAATACAGACTGAGTGGACATAAATTTAAACCACCATTGATTTAAATGTACGTAGCTCACGTGCCAGTGATCAGCATGTGGCTCCGGCAGACTAATCTATAGCAGCATAACTAAAGGGAGGGGTTCAGAGGTGACTACAGGCATGAGGGCTCACTGAGACATTGCTTTCCAGTCAAGTCATAGTCACAAATAGAGTGATGCCAAGACACAGCTGGATGACAGCATCAACATCTCAGATCAACAGAAATCTCAATGTCTGGGGGCCCCCAAGCCCCTACACCTTACAAGGGGAATTTTAGCTGAAGGCTTGACTAAACAGGTGAGTCTTAAGTCTAGATTTAAAGATTGGAACTGTGTCAGAATCTCGGATTGGAGCTGGAAGGCTATTCCATAATTGAGGGGCTTTAAAAGAGAAAGCTCTGCCTCCGGCTGTAGTTTTACTAATTTTTGGAACTAGGAGAAATCCAGCATTTTGGGAGCGCAAAGGGCGAGATGGGTTGTAGTAATCAATGAGTTCACTCAGATATTGTGGGGCAAGACCATTTAACGCCTTATAGGTTAACAGGAGAACTTTAAATTCAATGCGATATTTAATCGGCAGCCAGTGTAGTGCGGCGAGAGTGGGAGTAATATGATCGAATTTCCTAGCCTTGGTTAGGACTCTAGCTGCGGCATTTTGTACAAGTTGTAGCTTCTTTGTGGACTGTTTAGAGCATCCAATTAGAAGACTATACTGCTGCCAGATCTCCTTCATCCCAAGTTTTTGGAAGTATGGGCTGTAGCGGAGAAGCAGTGCAAAGGTGTCTGTGTCATTGGAGACTATGATAACTCTCTCACACTGCTTCACACGTATAGCTCACTCAACATGCACCAGCAACCTGGCATCAGCTTCTTCAATCCAGTTCAAGAGGTCTGGGATCTCTTCCCCACCAGTTGCCTTTGCTGGTAGCACCTCATCATCAATGACAACAGAACTCACAATTACAGTAGCATTGCCACTGGCTCGATTGCACACCATATCCCTAGCTAATAGTTGGAGATTCCGCTTGTTCTCCTCAGATGCCCAGAACTTGTCAAGTTGCTGAGGGATGGGGGTGTGTTTGTTCATGCCAATGATGTCAATGCCTGTTGTTGAGTATGTACGCCGCATGCGCTCCCCTTCCTTTAGGGACATCTCGATGTAGGAATCTAGAACAAGATGGATGAACTCTGGCTCTTTGCAGAGAGATGATGTTGAGCTGATGATGGCATTGATGACCGCACCTAAAGTACGAAATTGTGCTAGAGGCATCTGACGCATCTTCGACATGAAGTCTACAACAACATGAGTGGAATAAGTTGATCCAGAAATCCACTGGGTGAGATCAAGTTTAGGCTCAATCTCACTGACAAGTTTTGACTTGTTGACATGAACTGGAAGGTCACCATCAAACAGGGGAGATGCTGAAAGCACATCATGAGAAAGTATCTCCCGGATACTCTTACCCCGCTCTTTAGCAATGTCCATGCTTCTATGTGCCTCAGCCATGTCTTTGGATGAAACTGACTTATGTTCCTTCATACTGATTGTTGGGGTTTTCTGTGTTTGTTCATTGAACTGAGGTAGTTTTCTCTTTGATACAGTAGTGCTAATTTTCTTGGTCTTCTCAACTAACCTCTCCTGTCTATAGGAGCAGTAGACATGCTTCCCATTTTGGAGACAGTTGAGCAAGCGAGAAGCGACAACTCGGTCAGCAGCCTGCTTGGTGAGCAGATTGTGCAGTGGAACAGGCACATTGACTGTCAATGAGTAGGGATTTTGCCGCTCTAGCACAAAGTCCAGCAGCTTTGAAACATTTTGGTTGAATATAAGGCGGCGAGTGGTGCTCAGTGCATGCTGAAGATGGCATTCTGTCTGTTTCAAAGTGTTGTTGGTGAGAAAGTTGAGGACATCAGTGATCATCCCAATCTCGTGGAACAAGAGTTCAAACTCTGATACAGCATTTGCATTGTGTGTGGCTCCTACTACGTAGTGACCTCCAGGACCCTTTGACATTCGCTGAATGGTCTGCTCAACCTTCATGTCACCTCCCACAGCACAGAACCAGCCAGGGCGATCCTGCACAACCCACTGGCCTATCGAGAAGCGCCGGTAGAGCTCAGGATCTGTGAACTAGCACCTTGATTTGTTCAAGACACCATGAGCCATGACGAAGGTAGTTTATGCAGTCACATTCTGCAAAGATTGGCATAGAATCCTCTATAGTAGCCACGTGTAAGTTCCAGTTTACATGTCCACTTTACATGTGCATGTATTTTACGATACTTCAGAATAGGAAAAGAACCTTGACCATGACCATTCAAGGTTAAAATCATCCAGTATGGTCATAACAATATCAGAAATGAATTCCCCATACCATAATTAGTCTAAATGGAGGTATTATATGTCTATATACATTCAGAAACAAAAAAGTTGGATTTTTATCATAGCTGATGGCGGCCATATTTAATTTGACCATTGCGGAATTCGTGGCACTATGGCGGACGAGCACCTCAGTGATTTTTCATGTCTAGGGACCCACTAACTCAGTTCAAGTGAGAAATTCCCCCAACACCAAATTGCGAACAGGTCTACAGGACAGGTACAGGATTATTACCTTCTCCATCATGAATTAAACTCTCACAGTGGACAACGGCGTCTCTTGTTCTCGTAGCACGGCGACCAATGGCTGCACTTTCAACAGCCGCCATCTCATTTTCTCAGATTCCGTTGGTCACATAAACGGTTTAATAATAACTGCAACAACACAAGCTGACGTAGAGGTCTGTACAGTAGCCCCATGCACAGTTTGGTCCGTCTGGTAATAGAAACTGTTTCCTCTGAGGTCGGCCAGTTTTATGATGGTGGGGGTAGCGCTGGGGAGGAAGTTCTTCCCAGAATGCCCTCTGTGCCTGTGGGATGCCCCCCCCCCCTTATTAATGTTGCCATGTCACTACTGTGTGAGGACGGGTGGACCATATGAGCAGAACACTGGGATGGAGCGCAGAATCATGTGGTTGCTGAGAGGCAGGGCTCTGATCCAAATAGAGTTAATACTCTTCATTCATTGTTAATTAGATCTTTCAAATAAATAACCTCATTTAAAAAAATGGATTAGATTACAATCTATTTATATTTTTGGATTCATCAGCGAATCATTGCAGTATATTGCATTTCCATATGGCCATTCACCACAGTTATCCATCAGCTTCCTTAATTATTAACTTCACCGAACCATCAAGATATTCATCCAGCTACATGCAACTTTTCCCAAAGAGGCGCTGACAATATAACACTTCCAAAAGTCTGATATATCTGACCTGCGGTCTGATGCAGAGGTGCGGTGTGTGTGTGTGTGTGTGTGTGTGCTGGGCATACTGGGACACTGCGGGGAAGCCTAACACTCACCAGCACGTGGTGAGTCACCCGTGGCCCTCACTGAGGAGTGTTGCACGCACGGTATCATAACAGAGCCCTGCAGGAATGCAGAGGTCTGTGGGTGCTAATGGTTTAAGCGTGCATGTTTCATAAGCAAATGATAGGTCAGGGACAGGGTATGAGAGAGAGAGAGAGAGAGAGAGAGAGAGAGAGAGAGAGAGAGAGAGAGAGAGAGAGAGAGGGAGAGAGAAGGAAAAGAAAGAGAGATGGAGAGTGAGTGAGAGAAAGAGA
>NC_135231.1:8457963-8465463 GCF_052324685.1 Brachyhypopomus gauderio | reverse complement strand
AAATTAAAATATTCTATGAATTCTGAAAGTTTAAGAATTTAATACTGAAATAAAAAAGTTCTAATTTATATTTTAGGGCCCCTGTCAGTCACAGGCCCTTAGAATCAGCCCAACGCCCCCATATGCCTCCCTGATGGGCACTGACCTTGCTGCTGCAGGGGCAGAAATAACGTTTCCTGCTCATTTCTGGTCCTAGTCATCTCCAAGGAGACCTGAAGATCTGCTGTCATGGCCGCTGGTCTTCCAGGATGGGTTCGTTGAGTGCATGTGTGAAGACCTACAGCTATGTCATACCAGTCAACATCTTTACATCTCAGTAGAGCTGTCTCTGGTCATACATCGAGGAGAGCACCACACACACACACACACACACACACACACACACACACACACACACACACACACACACACACACACACACACATACACACACACACACACACACACACACATACACACACACACACACACACTGATCTCAGGTGCTTCTGTACATGGTTCAATTGCTTGGATGTGTTTACTCCCACACACACACACACACAAGCCATACTGAGAATTGTAAACAGTTTTAATTTCAGCTTGCAGCACAAAATCCCTGAACAATCACCTCTCCAGATCAGGCAGCCATATGGTGTGTGTGTGTGTGTGTGTGTGTGTATGGCCATGTATCTTTCCACTCCTCATACATGCAGTGTGTGTGCGTGTGTGTGCCTGCATATGGGTATGCGCATGTATATGTGTGTGTGCACACGGGTGTGTTTCTGTGTGAGTACTTACATCAGTATGTATGGAAGTTTCCGTGAATGTGCTTGACCATATAGGTATATGTATGCACCGTGTGTGTGTGTGTGTGTGTGTGCGCGCACAGGTGTGTGTGTGCTCTGATGAATGTGTGCTGTCCTGCGCGAGGTGTCTTGCTTCTTTCATCAGAGGCTGAGTGGGTCTGTCTGCTCCTCACCGCTCCTCTCCTACAGATAACACAGCCATCACCCTGTCGCCACGGTAGCAGATAAAACACGCGCGCGCGCACACGCACGCTCTTCACAGCCCATGCATCAACATTAGTGCGACCCTGGAGTGACCCTGGAGAGGAGAAGACGACGTGGGGCTCGGAGATGAAGCACAGGCAGCTTCTCAGCGCTCGGCCAGCAGGACTAGAAGGTCCAGGCTCAGCGGTCCCCACAGCTCAGGGGGGCAGGACAGCAGGAACAGAGACCTTCACGTCCCTCAGAACACAGTCCAGCCACTGACTCCAAGATGGAGACAGGGAGGTGGACTAAACAGTAACACCATGGATGATTCACGTTTGAAAGTCCTTCTTGGTGGAGGTGTAGGACTTGGTTTAAGTTTAGGTCCTCGTCTGGACAACAAAACCTCTACGGTGGTATCAGATCACGCCTAAATATTCTTTCTTCAGGCCCTACAAAATCACCATTTTCAAATGATCAACTCTTCTGGATTGTATAGATTTAAAATCCTAAAATGGTCAAAGAGGTGTTGTGTGTGTGTGTGTGTGTGTGTGTGTTCCCATTGTGAGAGACAGTAGAGTGTAGAGACCTATTAGCAGTCTAGTTAGTGTGCAGAAGTTACCATAGTCGGTGTGTTATGTGGTTTAAGGTCTGATTATACAGCCATTTTCAGTTTGTGAGCCCAGCTAGGATGTATGTGTGTATGTGTGTGTGTCTGTGTGTGTGTGTGTGTGTGTGCAGTGAAGGTAGTACATCATGTTTAGGACGTTTCTCACAGGGGACTGTTGTGTAGCAGACAGAGGAAAGACAGGCAGTGTGTGACAGAGAGTGTATGTCAGCTTTAAGAGTAGACCTGAAGAGAGATGACAAGATATGTGCATGTGTGTGTGTGTGTGTGTGTGTGTGTGTGTGTGTGTGTGTGTGTGTGTGTGTGTGTGTGTATGCCATATTAGAATGACAGGACATATTTGTTAGGATATAACACCCTTCGTCTCCTAACACACACGTGGCCCTGGTCGTTGTCAGCGGCGCCCATGTCTCAAGATGGAGAGACAGGAAGGAGACGAAGGTGTTCAGATGGAAGACGTTACCGTGGCAACTTGAGCCAGACTGCATTTGTGCAAACTCCCACAGCATTAAGGCAACTTGGGAAGAACTGTGACTTTTGGAAACTGATCCGTTCAATTGTCAAAAGGTTGCACAGTTTGTTTAGGAGCAAAATTCTATCAACACAAAGTTCAGGATTTCCATCAGTGAGTATTTAACACATTAAAAGAGCAAAATCCTTCAGCACAGCATTGAGACGGTGTAGAATGCAGAACGCAGCCACACAGCGACACGCACCGTTTACCTTCTGTCAAACGGGCCAAACGCATCTGACATGATTGTACCACTTACAGCACTGCAGGTTTACGTGTCTTTAGCACAAATCCAGACAAGTGAAAAAATGAACTCATTGTGGTTCATCTGTCGCTCACTTTGTGGTCCCTCTCTTTCTCTCTCTCCCCCCTCTCTCTCTCTCTCCCTCTCCTTCTCTCTCTGTCTCTGTCTCTCCCTCCCCCCCCCTAAGATTGCTTTACCATGTAACAACAGTGGAGGCTAAATCAGATGTTCAGTCATCACATAGTATAGGACCACACACACACACACACACACACACACACACACACACACACACACACACACACACACACACACACACACACACACACACACACAGGCAGTGTGTGACTTTGATGAATAGTAGCTGAAAGCAGTCTCTCAAATAAACAAACACCCACACAGTAACATGAGGTGTGAATACTGTGCTCACACGCCCTCTCACACGCACGCTAGCACACACACACACACACACACACACGCACTCACACAAACACAGAGACAGCTCCGCGTTCAAAGGCAAACGTACCTCCAAACAGCTGACATCACACACTCAGGGGTCTTAAAGTCCTTCTGCCTTTTCACTTTTCAAACACAATTAAACCTGACGGTGTAGTACACACATCCACATGTGCATATACACATGTGAAAACACACACACACACACACACACACACACACACACACACACACACACACACACACACACACACAATCTTAGCATGAGCTGGCCTGCTCCTTTAGGTGTGTGAGCCCTCTCCTCGAGCCCCGATGGGCCTTTGTTTGGGGAGCAGGTTTCTCTCTGACCACCCACTCTAGAGCTCTCCCTCCTTTAACTGTTGGATTTGGAAAATGAGCCACCATTAAACCCAATGACTGCCATTAAAACTGTGTTAGTGATTAGCGTGCATAAGTCAACATGTGTGTGTGTACAGAGTGACAGGGCAGGGCAGTGAGTGACAACACTTGTCCAGATGTACAAGTGGCTAAACAAACAGCTATTTAGCTCTCTCTCTCTCTCTCTCTCTCTCTCTCTCTCACTCTCTCTCTCTCTCTCTCTCTCTCTCTCTCTCTCTCTCTCTCTCTCTCAGATTGCAGCCACCTGTGTGAGCCCTGCACCTCATCCCATTACAAACCTAAGTATCACAAACTAAATTCATTTATATGTTGTGATAATTGTCCCTAATTGTTTCTTTGAAGGGACGCTTCGGAGGGGCCAGCATCTGGCCGACATCTGGCACGCAATCGAGCAGGCAAACGCAGGGACGCCCCCGAGAGACTGCTTCGGTGCCCAGCGGGAAGCAGCGAGCCCCTGTTAGTCCGCCCCGCGACGCCCTTTGAGCCGGAATGGAGCCCCACCAGGGCCCTTTGAGCCGGTACAGATGCACACTGACTAGAGTGGGAAGACGGACGGCGCGCCCTCTGTGAGACCACGAGCCATCTGATCCACTATCCATTGGCCTTTGAGCCCGTGTGGGTCCAGGTGGGATGATAAACGGTGTGCACAGCAGGACACTGAGGTGCTAATGGGCTGCTCTGAGCCAGAATGGCGGAGTGTCTCCACAGGGAACGAGTGTCTGAACCTGCAGCTCTAGTTCAGGAATGTACAGCAGTGGTCTGGGTTTCCCCTGACGGATGTACATTCCATATGAGAGCTGGCAAACACACACACACACACACACACACACACACACACACACACACACACACACACACACACACACACACACACACACACACACACACACACTCGTGCACACTTAAATATAAATTGGCACCCGAAATGCTTACATGCTCAAACTAGTGCAAAACAGATCCATTCAGAGTCACATACAATTATGTGTTCACATACAGCGACTGCACCCTCTTATTCTCTATCTCTCTCTCTCTCTCACACACACACACACACACACACATCACACAACCCTTTGAAGGAGAACACCATTAAAAAAGAACACCTACAAAAACACGCACATGACCATTCTTGCTGAAATACACACACACACACACACACACACACACACACACACACACACACACACACACACACACACACACACACTAGGCAGGAGTCAGGCGCTGAGCGGTGGAGTTTATTTCCACCCGACGTCTCTCGTCACTCAGTCCTGCCCAGGCTCCGTACCACCCCCTGCGTCTGGGAATTCCTCATGGATCCCCTCCTGGAGGAAACCAGAGCGCTCCACGCAAACAGACGTCAGCACCGCCGTCACCGCTGTCCCACTACAACGCCGAGTCCTGGAGGAGAAGATACCGTCTGTCAGGAGCAGCCAGGGGAACCGGGTCTACAGAGCTACACCTGACCGTGCCGGCGTCCGATGAGCGCAAACACGCAGTCCAACTTTCCACTGGAGACACGGCACCCTGCCAGACAAGGTCCAAAACACACCATCACTCGCAGAACATCGGGCCGACCCTCTCTAACAGCAAGGATTACCAGAATCTATTATTCATTATAGAGACTGAAGCACACTGACACACACACACACACACAGAAACTACAATTATATAACAGTGCTTGTGGAGAGGTCTGGTCCTAGTTAGGCTGTTGCTAACGCCAGCTGGACTTCTGTCCCCGAGAAGAGGAAGGCGCCAATTCTACAACATGCTTCTAATCATGTTCAAACCGGACCCAGCTTCAGAACCAGAACAAAGCCGTCTCCTCAAACCCGAGAGTGGGAAACGAGGCAAACCGTGGCGTGTGTGTGTGTGTGTGTGCGTGAGGAGCAGCACAGGGAGATCACACGCGTGCGTATGTCATTACCAATGCCTCTGTGCGTCTCCACCTTATTCAAAACACGCCGCCCCGTCACTTTGTGTCTCCACGCCGCCCACAGGTGGCCGAATGAAAGCGGCGATTCTCCGCAGCGCTCTCGCATTACCTGTTGTTTTTAAACTGCTATGACAACAGTGTAAACTGCAGTTAAGGACGATAGAAGTCCGTCCGAAGGCTGAGGTACGGAACAGCTACCGAATCTCCAACGCCGCTTTGAAGATGAAGAACCACTTTAGAAATCGTTTAAATGAGCACTAATCCCTAACAAATGTTCCTCGCAAAACCCAATGTGGGTTCGGAAAGCACTTGAAACAGGGACGGCGAACGAAACAATATGGACGCCTTCCACTCATAAGTTATGGCTTTCAGCAGCTTTGAAACGAGGCCTCACTGTTTCATTTAAAACATGCTTGTGTCTCGATCGACACAGAGAGATTTATTTGGACCGGAACGTGTCCGCCGACTACCGTAAATCACTAAAAGCTCATCTCCCATTTCATCAGGGGAGCAAATGCTTAACCTTGCCAGTCATATTGATGATGTCACTGAAATATAGATAAGATTTGTGTAAATTAATCAGATATCATCGTTGGTGCGGCTTCTATAGCCCACAGCGTCCACGTCTACGGGCCGCACAGCACGGGTAACGCTGCCGTCTGTAAGCATTCAGCCCTTTCTTACACGGAGGTCATCAGAGCAACAGGCAATGTGCCTCTCAAGGCTGTCTGCCTCCCTCTCTCTCTCTCTCACACACATACACACACTCACACACACACACACACACATACAAGTACATAGTGTCTGCACCTGTGTTGTGTGTTGATAACCAGCAGTTCACTGGCTCTAAATGGAGCTTGTAAAGACACAGAGTGTGGCTAAATAGCCATGAAGCAGAATTACAGAAGCATACACACACACACACACACACACACACACACACACACACACACACACACACACACACACACACACACATACACACACACACACACACACACACACACACACACACACACACACACACACATACACACATACACACACACACACACACACACACACACACACACACACATATATATACACACACTCGCACACACACACCCACATCCACACACACCCCCACACACATACAGAAACTCAAGAAGCAGACACACTTGGGAATTCAAGCACATGCACACAAATACAAACACACGTGCAGCTACACACACAGCACCATGTGAGAATGGGCAGAATGGGGCACAGTGGGGCACAGTGGGTCACAGTGGGGCACAGTGGGTCACAGTGGGTCACAGTGGGGCACAGTGGGTCACAGTGGGGCACAGTGGGTCACAGTGGGGCACAGTGGGTCACAGTGGGGCACAGTGGGTCACAGTGGGGCACAGTGTGACTGCATGCAGGAGAGGCACAGAGATCCTATCAGTCCACCAAGCAGCAGATACACAGGGACATGGGGGTAAGGGGGAATGAAGAGGTGAACACACACACACTCACACACACACACACACACACACACGCACACACACACACACACACACACACACACACACACACACACACACACACACACACACACACAATAAGCCCTAACCTTACTCTACTGTACAGCACAGACACAGGGTTCTCCTCGTGGTGCGTCCTCTAGTACTGATTCACACACACTGGCCCTCGGCCCCTGGTCATCCATCACGCCCATGAAGCGTTCAGCTCGGCACCGCCACCCTGTGGGAGGACCAAGGGGCGCGAGATCTCTTATCACCAGCTTACGCCACACAGAGCTCCTTTCATTTCGTCTCCCGAGTTTCAGTGCCACCTCGACCCACACACCCAGGAACGACCCACGGCCCCCAGAACAACGGGGACCCCAGCCGGAACCCGTGCGGCCGATCCGGACGCTTCTTCCCCATCGGGGAGGCTCGGAGGGTGGCGGGGTGGTTAGGTTAGCGGGTGGAGGTCGATGGAGAGGTGGGGTTGGGGGTTGCACTGTGGTCTCCGTGACGGTGTTGTGATAAAACCCCCATCGCTACACTCTTCATCGTCCGCACAGATGAAAGGTGTGGGGTTGTTTATGCAGAGTGTGAGGGGTAGCATGTCTGAGACTGCATGCACTCTGCAGCGGGGGAAAGACTTCTAAGGTTTGACTCACGGTTCATTGGGTCTTTATGCTCAGACTGATCCGTTTCACAGGCGTCTGTGAGCGGGCTGACAAGCGCAGCGTTCTGGCCTCAAACGCGCGAGTGTTCTCATGTGGTCGACATCACAGCACCAAATACTTCTCCCCTTACACCCCTCCCCGACTCTCGCACATGGGATGTTTTGCAAGAGTCCACAAATGCAAAATCCAGAGTGGCATTTCTG
>NC_135231.1:8445463-8452963 GCF_052324685.1 Brachyhypopomus gauderio | reverse complement strand
CCGAATTAAAAGCGTGGAAAGGATCGGCCTACGATTACTGGCTCGTATCGCTGCAGAAGTGTGTGGACTGAAGCTAGCAAGTTGGGACCGCACTACCCACAATGCAACACCACCCGACCCCTACCTTGCACCTCCGCCCCTCGGACGGCCCCCTCCAAGCCGCAGGGAGGGGCGTGAGCTCCCAGTGGTGACGTGGTCAAGGGGCTGTTGGGGTTACGCTGGAGGACCACGGATTAGTGACACCGGAGGACACTGGTCGCCATTTTACGTCCCGGCACTGCTGATGGCTAAATCAACTCTCATGGCTACAGGCAGGACACTCGCCACGGCGACCCAACACACACACACACACACACACACGTACCGTAAGGCACTCACATACAGATGCCTCCAGTGAACCGCACACGCACCAGGAAAAACCCTTCTGACGCATCTGATATACGACACCCACTGCAGCCCCCGGGCACCTGGGCGTGTGAGACACACGCGTGTGCGTGTGTGTGTGCGTGTGTGTGTGCGTGTGTGTGTGTGTGCGGCAGGCTGCATTCCAGTGCCACTGCTGAGCTGGGTGTACCACTAACTGCAGTAATAAAGAACACCAGCGAGCTTTAGACTGAGCTAACAGCGTGTCTGTGGCCTCTATGCCCCAAGTGTGTGCGTGTGTGTGTGTGTGCTTGTGTGTGTGTGTTGTGGCCGGTTGGTCCAGCTGCCAGCGTGGGGCGTCATGGACACCGTCGTCAGGCCACGCCTGCGGGGGATGTTGTGGTGACTCTGTTCACACACATACGCACACATATTCTGGAATGAGTGAGAAAGTAACAGAGAGGAAGCGGGAGCACGAACACACACACACACACACACACACACACACACACACACACACACACACACACATACACCCTCCAACACAAACACCTTCCTGCACACTCACACTCACACACACACACACACACACACACCCTCCAACACAAACACCTTCCTGCACACTCACACTCACACACACACACACACACACACACAGAGGAATATGTGTATACATCACACAGCCGGGCTGTTTGTGCTCTGTGGCACAGCCAAAAGTCCCAGGGAACTGTGAAACTGTTCAACATTTCACAACCAAACACAACTTCAAAAACACACACGTACATATATAGATCAAAACACACACACACATATATATAGATCAAACACACACACACACACACACACACACACACACATATAGATCAGAGTGGATCCGCATGATGTTAGCTGGGTAAACAGCTGCAGTTGAGTTACCGCTTTGCGTCTAGTGGGCGCCCAGCAAGAGAACAAGAAGGACCGCACGGCCTGGAACCACCACCCCTGACCTTCCACCCCTGACCCTTCACCCCTGACCTTCCACCCCTGTCCCTCCACCCCTGTCCCTCCACCCCTGTCCCTCCACCCCTGACCCTCCACCCCTGACCCTCCACCCCCCTGACCCTCCACCCCCCTGACCCTCCACCCCTGTGTCCTTCAACAGCCCTGGCCTCTCCCTGTGCCCCTCCACCCCTGACCCTCCACCCCTGACCCTCCACCCCTGACCCTCCACCCCTGTGTCCTTCAACAGCCCTGGCCTCTCCCTGTGCCCCTCCACCCCTGACCCTCCACCCCTGTCCCTCCACCCCCCTGACCCTCCACCCCTGACCCTCCACCCCCCTGACCCTCCACCCCTGACCCTCCACCCCTGACCCTCCACCCCTGTGTCCTTCAACAGCTCTGGCCTCTCCCTGTGCCCCTCCACCCCTGTGCCCCTACATCTCTGTTGGCAACCCAACGAAGACAAACATGAAGAGGGTGACTTAGCTCTCTCTGAACCCACATCAACCCAGGACCACGCCTGACGTTGAGGACTCGACCCTCCCGGACCGGTAAACCTGGCCATCTGCTGATCCAGCCTTGTGGTCAGCCACCATCTGAAGCCCGGCTAAGTACTGAGAGGTTCAGGAGTTGAGCCGAGGTCACTGGCTCAGGACTCCTACCATAGAGCCATGCCAGAGAGCCTGCTCACACACACACTCCACACGCCACACTACCACGTCCTCACAATCTCATACGCCATGTTTCAGAGTAATAGACTGCAGCAATAAAGTGTACACTTCCATGTTTAATATTTTAGAATATTCAAATTTTCATAACTGAACAAATGTGTCAGCAAGTGGAACCGAAGGTTTAAGAAAGGAAGAGGTTTGAGATATTCACTGATCTTCAGATTCTTATATCCTTGTAATGGTGCGTGTGTATCATATATAGCTCACAGTCCCAGATACTGGAACACCTGCACTGGGCCTGTGGGCGGGGCTTACCCTAATGCCTTGATTGAGCCTGTGGGCGGGGCTTAGCAAAGCCACTGAGACCTGAAGGCACCCTAACACGTGCATCAGGCCTGTGGGTGGGGCTTTCTCCAACCCCTGAGACCCAAACACCTGCACTGGGCCTGTGGGTGGGGCTTACCCCAACTCTTGAGACCCAAACACCTGCACTGGGCCTGTGGGCGGGGCTCATAGCTGTGGCTTCCAACAAGTCAACGGCAGCTCAGGCCACGCTAAGGCTTTAATTAGTCTGTAACTGTTGGTTACAGACCTCGGAGCCTAGCTTTAGTTAATGACTGTGGAGTGAGCACTTGTAATCATCGCTCACAGCCCATGTGATTAGCCTGCCATCAACAGTTTACCCAGACGCAGCCTTTATAATTAGCAAAAACAAACAACTTCATGGGAATCTCTTCACAAACTGCAGAGGAGTCCTCGACTAGCTCCGCCCAGAGGAGTCATCAACTAGCTCCGCCCAGAGGAGTCATCGACTAGCTCCGCCCAGAGGCCGGCTGTGCAGACACCTTTCATTGCTTCAGTGTCTCCTTGTTCATCCTATCACAGAGAACTTATGCAAATGAAAAACAAACGAAAATCTGCATAAAGCCGCTTGGCCTACAGGAGCAGCACGCTAGGATGAAACAGTAACACTATTATGCTGATTAATGAGTTACAGCACAGGTGAAATAAATGAAAGTAACGAAACTGAAGCGAAACGTAACGAGGAGACAGATGGATATGAAACAATATACAAGTGCGATTGAGCACCGTGTGCACGAGCACAGAGTCGCTTCTCTGCTCACAGCGGTCAATAGTGATAGTGCACTTCTGAGCACTGCAGAATCAGATACACACTATACTCCTCTACTACCATGGCGACACAACATACTCCTGCATTACTCTTAAAGGATTACTCCTGTGTGCTTGTGAGTGACGTTGTGGATGTCTTTCACACTACATAGCTGGTATGAAGTTTTGGCCTTTTTAGAGAGAGAGAGAGAGAGAGAGAGAGAGAGAGAGAGAGAGAGAGAGAGAGAGAGACATCATCAGTCCTGGCTGTCTCTGTTTATATTCCACATGTCCACTCTGAGGTGTCATCAGCCCTCCGTCTCTCCATCAATGTTCTTTAATGTGCACTTGGAGGTACTTGTGTGAGTGGCTGGATGTGTATGTGTGTGTATGTGTATGTGTGTGTGTGTGTGTGTGTGTGTGTGTGTGTGGTCATCAGCCCTCCGTCTCTCCATGGACGTTCTCCATGTGCACTTGGAGGTACTTGTGTGAGTGGCTGGATGTGTATGTGTGTGTGTGTGTGTGTGTGTGTGTGTGTGTGTGTGTGTGGTCATCAGCCCTCCGTCTCTCCATGGACGTTCTCCATGTGCACTTTGAGGTAGTCGTTGCGGGTGAACTTCTTGTGGCAGAGTGAGCACTCCGCCATTGGCCTGTTTGGGTTGTGGGTCAGCTTGTGTCTGATCAGCATCTTCTTCAGGCTGAACGAAAGGTCACACACCTACACACACACACACACACACACCAAAAATAGACAAGTTCACTACCACAGCCAATCACAAGAGAATCAAGACATGTAACACATCTACAGCCAATTAAGAAAAGCCCATCAGGCCTTGAGGCTTAAATCTACAACACTGCGATGGCATAAACTGCTTTGAACATGTATGTGTGTGTATGTGTGTGTACAACCCAGTTCCCAGAGTCTCAGCTGAGTGTGTTAGCGCGGATAGCTAGCACACCTGCTGTTGTATCCTGCAGAGAAGCAGTCTGGTGGAGTGTGTGTTGCCCTGGAGTAGCAGGAGGCCGGGTGCAGCCTGGCACCTGTTACGGCATCTGGATCCCATAATCCTCCGAGCTCACAGCCACAGACCACACACTCCAGGTGGGGGCAGGAGGGGCGTGGCTTAACAGGTACAAACTTTATCAAGAAAAATACTGCTCTCTCATTGGAGGCCCCTGTCTGTCATGTCAGTTGTTGCTCTATTTCTCCTTCTGAACATGGTTATGCTGATCGGTCTTTTGTTATGGCATGTAGAAGTTTAATGGTGGTGCTTGCAAGTTTGTAAAGCTTTTAGAATTTTCTGCATGAATCTGACCTGAATCATCATCAATTTTCTCATATGAGGATAAAGAGAACCCAATTAATAAACAACAGAGAACAAAATATTGTCAGTCATTTATTCATTTAGGAAAAACGTTGGACATTCCCTAAGTGTGAGTGGATCTTTGCTCTCAGTGTCTGCCAGCGTCCCTGTGTTCAGCAGTAACTGCAGCAAAACCGTCGTCAGTAACTGTTGAGATTTGGACCTTGGCTTACAGGAACCGTAGTCCATTCCTCCACGCAGAACATGTCAGCTCTGGGTGTTGGTGGTTTTACGCAAATTGTTAACTTTAGGAACCTCTACATTATTTCCACTGGTTTAAGGTCAGGAGTTTAGCTTGGGCATTCCAAACCTTTACTCTTCCTGTGTCAGTGGAACGACATGTTAAGGGCCATGGTCTTGCTGGGAGATCCAAATTAGCTCGAGATTCACAGACAGATGTCCCGAAATGTTCCTCTAGAATAATTGGTCATTTATTTTAATCAGAATGTGGACACTTTTTTCTGAGGAACTCGGCAATCTCTCTGATGCTCTGACGCTTCTACAAACACTTTGTGAAGATTAGGTTTGGACAGATCTGTTCTGTAAATAAAACAGTGCTTCCACACCTAATCCCATTGATTGAAAACACATGGCTAATTTCACCTTCAGATTATCTGATAATCCTAAAGTTCACAAACTTTTACCACTCACAGGTCAAATTTCATTTAGGTTTTCCTCAATAAAGAGTTTAGTATTTTTGCTGGGTGGTCTACATAATTTTACAGGGTTTTTTTAATCTATTTATGTGAAAATCAGACGTTATAGGTCATATATCTGCAGAAATATATAAACGTTTATTGTTCAACATTCAATGTTCGAGTGTAATTAGAGAATCTAGAGATAAAACAGAAACTTTTTACCACTGCAACAAGAAAAGCAGGAAGCCAAAATACACTGGTTCACTCCCAGATGCTCCCGACGGTTATAAAACGCATACACACACGCAACTAAACCCAAACCACTTTAAATAACACAGCCAACAAAACAGAAACGGACCGGTTGGAAAACATCAGCCAAGCCAGACAATAAATCTCCAACACGTACACACACACACACACACACACACACGCACGCACATGGACACTTGGCCTTCAGCATGAACCGACAATGCACTGAACACTCATACACTCTCCACTCATGCAGACACACACACAAAATATTTCTGTTCGCAGTACAAAATCATCCCACACCATCAATCATCTTTATACAGCAGATTAAGGATTTTTACAGCGGCTGAGGAGTTTACCAGGGGCCCACGGACAGTACGGAAGAGAGAGAGGAGGTGTGGAAGGAGGAGTGTGAGGAGGGAATGAAGTTCAACTATCCTCGTCACCCTACAGGTCATCTTCAAACTTCAAACAGCCAGTGAAGATACCCCAAAACATCTCCCAGCCACACTCCGCTATCAGGAACCCTGCGTATGCTGCACAATCTCACACAGAGTATAGATCATGCAGGAGTGTGTGTGTGTGTGTGTGTGTGTGTGTGTGTGTGTGTGTGTGTGTGTGTGTGTGTGTGTGTGTGTGTGAACCTTCTTCAGCAAATGCCACCTGGTCAATTGTAGACAGTGGGAGATGTTTATTATTCAGTACGGTTCAAGAGAATTAGAAGCTCAGGATAGATTAACGTTACTCCCTGCATTTCTAAAAGCTCCAATCATCTTGCTGTCATCTGGGTTCACCGACGCCAGGTTCTTAATTTCAGCCCTTTAAAACGTAACAAACACAAACCGAGATGGAGGGTTCATTTCTTTCATCCTCTACATGCCACGTCTCTTCCCACCAGTAAACGGACTCGCCGAATCATCAGAACCAACACTGCCTCGTTCTTCTGCTCTATGTCGCCAGCTTGGTGAGGAACGCGCTCCAGAGGTCCTGTGTTAAGGACGAAGTGTTAATTAACACCCCGGCATTCTCAACCAGGCGTGGACGGACGCCTCATCCACCATGAAAGGCTCCCGATGAAGTGAATTAGAAGGGCAAAATGAGAGGGCTGTTAGGAGATGGTTCTGGAATAGGCATGTTTTCGGTTCCTCATGAAAGACTTCTGAGAAGAATTCTTCACATAATTGGAAGCCGTCCCAGGACGGGCGCTGGGAGAGTGGGTGTTTCTGAGGAGCGCCACCATGTGGGCACGGAAGGCACTGTGGCCTCAGAGAAGACAGCAAGGTGGTAGGGAACGGCCCTCGGCCTCCCTGGCGTATGGCTACAGACACGAGACCAGCTACGCTACAGGAGAATAGAAGGCTTCTGGCTTGTGGGCAAATCAAATGAGAAAAAAAACCAAGATGTGTTTCGCATTTGGGTATGCTACTGAGATTGCCATATGTCTGTTCTCTTTCTGTGTGTGTGTGTGTGTGTGTGTGTGTGTGTGTGTGTGTGTGGGAGGGAAGAAGAAAGGATGCTTCCTGACTCGTCTGTTGAGACTTTTCTTTCCCGTCTTTAATCCATGGAGCTTTACTGTTTCAAATCCTGTGTTTGTGTACTTCAGAGATCTTTTTAAACAACTGGGTTTAACTAACACACACCAGCTACCAGTGGCATTTACTATTACCTCTCCCCCTTTCTCTCATTCTCTCTCCATCCGTCTCTTTCTCTCTCCATCCCTCATTCTCTCTCCATCCCTCTCTCTCTTTCTCTCTCCATCCCTCTCTCTCTTTCTCTCTCATCTCTCTCTCTCTCTCTGATTTTCTCTGTGTTTGACAAACCCATATAATCCTACATAAAACTCAGCTCCATTACTAGGCCTTGGTTTGGATGCTTTAAAGGGCGGTGGCGATAGCCTAAGTGGGTCTGACTGATGTGGTCGTCATCCCGGCCTCATCCGCGTTTGAGCGGAGCCTGCGGGCCTTGGGCTGGGTGCAGATTTACGTCCCAGCCCTGGACCGACGCCGGCGCTCACACTGGTGCACACTGCCTCCGTTACGACACCGACAGACTGATTAAAAGGCGGCGTGTGGGCGGCCGAGTGAGGGAGTGAGTAGAGTGAGGGAGTGAGTGGGTGATGCAGGGACG
>NC_135231.1:8427963-8442963 GCF_052324685.1 Brachyhypopomus gauderio | reverse complement strand
GTGTGTGTGTGTGTGTGTGTGTGTGTGTGTGTGTGTGTGTGTGTGTGTGTGTGTGTGTGTGTGCAGTACTAACATCACACTGGAAGGGTTTCTCTCCGGTGTGTGTACGCATGTGTTCGTCCAGGCCTCTCTTCTGACTGAACGCCTTATTGCACTCTGTGCATTTATACGGCTTCTCCTGTGGAGAGAGAGGAATAAACACCATTTAAAAAGATCAATTAACTGGTTCCAAATGCTAGACCAAAACACAATCTTACTGGCTTCAAATACTCACTGGTACATCCAGAATTTTCAGAATGCTTGTCCTCAAAAACACAGTTAGAATTCCAGTTATATGAACGTTAGATTGTTAGTATAAGCATGATGACTAATGTAGTTCAAAACCTACAGTCTCCTACAAAAGTAGATAGAGGACAAAGGCACGGCTTGTGTTTGGGTTTACACTGAAAACTCAGTGAATTTCAGCTTAAAATCAATATATTCCAGCTTCTGTGTCATCTAGTGTCAGTAATACACATCAGGAATAAGGATTTATGTGATGCATTCTTGCTCATTTCTGACCTTGGAGAAAATTTTAAAATGTGACGATGTCTTGGCCGTTCTTGGCTGAAAGGTTCTTTTCGAACGTATCTCACTACAGGTTACAGAAATCACAATACATGCCCTTAAATGTAGTCAAAGTGAGTAACATACTGAAAATGACTCCAACATTGTCTTGTGTAATGGAAAGTATGTTACTTTGAGTGGGCTAATAGAATATGTTACGAGATGCATTTAAGAGCATTTATCCTGTAAAACATAGTGAAATACATATTGAAAACTTGGAGATTTAACTAAATCAGATTCTATTCATTCCAATTTTACATTGTACACTTTTCAAATATGATATATTTGAAAATATGAAGCTTTTGCTGATGTAACGTAGTATACATTAGTAATAGAAACCAAAACAAGATGATGACTTCAGAATACTGAATGGATATTCAAATAGTAACGTCTTGAACGAATAAACCAAATATATGCGAGTCCATACTTACGTATATATTAAAGGTAAAAATAAAACGCATATGTTCAGACAAAAGACCCATTGAACAATTCAGACAAACAGATTTCTGTAATCATTAAACATGAGCTGTTACTCACTACTACACTACACACACACACACACACACACACATTTTACAGGGCACAGCACAACTCACTCCATAGTCCTCATAAGCATACAGACACAATCCCCACAGACAGACACATCAGAGTCCTCATGAACATACAGACACACACCACACAAACACACACCCTAGACACTACACCGGCTTTCACACAAATGGACACACTAATGCATTCTCAAACCTTCTTTTGTGTATGAGAACACACACACACACACACACACACACACACAGCATTATTCTCCTCTGCACATGTCCATCAACATGATCCAGTCTAAACACACCCTGGCTGGCTTCAGCTTCAAGTCTGTTCAGACTTTCATGTGAAGACATACATGTCAGTCATCTGCAGCACACACTTGGGTCCCAGCCCTGTCTGTGTGGGCGTCTGTGCATGTCAGGGTGGTGGACACATGCACACACACACAGGACAGCCCCGGAGCATAGCAAGCATGGTCGGTATGTATGGGAATAGGGAAATAGTATGGGCAGGGCATGATGGAGGTGATGTCCGTGTGTGTGTGTGTGTGTGTGTGTGTGTGTGTGTATGTGTGTGGTGTGTATGTATCTGCATACTGTGGGTGTGTGTGTTGATAGCACAGGGGCTCTCTATGCTGTCTACACCACCCCAAAACCACTGCTTGATATCTACACCCTTGATCCTGTAAGATTAACGAGCATCAGGACAATACTGGAAAACAAAAATATCCCAGCCAAGGCATATCGTCTGTACGATGCCCTTAAACACGCAGGGGCTCCCAGGATACAGCCCAAGCGCCGGCGTGCAGTGAGGGAGAACCCACAATGCACTGGGGCGAGGCGTCCATCTGCAGCAGCTGTCCTGCTCTTCTCGCGTCGGCCCCCGATTGCGACGCCAAGCTGTGTGTCTGTCCAGCCAGGCCAGACGCAGCACTCGGCCAAGGACGCGAAGGAAAAGAAAGCAAAACCCTTCTGGTGTAAATATTACATCCCGGGTCAAGCAGCAAGCAGGAACGTGCTCTGCACAGGCAGTTCCAGTAGAAATACGGTAATTACCATGAAACAAACGAGTAAATGAAATAATTAATACACGAATAAAGAGTTAACGTCCTGAAATAACATTCCGAAAAGACCGAGACGTCTTTTGTGCTTCTATGACTAATAGAACCGTCTCTTTCATTGTGACATCATCGGCGTTCCGTGTGTCTACTGGGCGTTGGAGCTGGGCTCCTCCGGCGTGTAGTGGAAAGGTGGAGGTGGGGTGGCTGGCCTGGGCACCTCGCGGGTGGAGTTAGTGAGACACGCATGCAGCACAGAAGATCAGGTTGGCGCTGCTCCTACCAACGAGCTGCTACCTTAGAGACACCACCTTCACGTACACAGCAGGCAAACTCACAGCAAAGAGCATGAGGAGCAAGGGAAGCAGAGATACACACACACACACACACACACACACACGCAAACATATGTGTGCATACATGCATACACACACATGCACATGTACACAAGCACACACTCACATACGCACACATGCACGCATACACACAAACACACGCGCACACACAGGCATACACACACGCGCGAACATACACACACACACACCTTTCACAAAACTGCATTTCTGGAGCTACATACTACTATGTCTAAACCTAATCCTAACCCAGTTTTAATCTAAACCTAATCCTAACCCAGTTCTAATGCTCAGAAATCTAAACCTAAATCTTTGGGCTCCTTTGTGTTATTTTCCATTCCAAGTGAAAACCATTTTATGTAAAATATGTACTGATGTAGACCAACCAAATGTCCACATAATACCAGAATGTTTCTGTACAATTATTATGGAAATCTTTCCAATATCAACACAAGACAGTGTGTTTGTGTACCTGTGTGTGTGTGTGTGTGTGTGTGTGTGTGTGTGTGTGTGTTTGTATACGTGTCTGTGTGTGTGTGTGTGTGTGTGATGGTAAAACAATAAGTTAGAAAGTGTCTGTATGATGTATGTATGTGAGGTAGTGTATGTGTCTGTATGATGCATGTATGTGAGGTAGTGTAAGTGTCTGTATGATGCATGTATGCGAGGTAGTGTATGTGTCTGTATGATGCATGTATGTGAGGTAGTGTAAGTGTCTGTATGATGCATGTATGCGAGGTAGTGTATGTGTCTGTATGATGTATGTATGCGAGGTAGTGTATGTGTCTGTATGATGCATGTATGTGAGGTAGTGTAAGTGTCTGTATGATGCATGTATGCGAGGTAGTGTATGTGTCTGTATGATGCATGTATGCGAGGTAGTGTATGTGTCTGTATGATGCATGTATGTGAGGTAGTGTATGTGTCTGTATGATGCATGTATGTGAGGTAGTGTATGTGTCTGTATGATGTATGTATGCGAGGTAGTGTATGTGTCTGTATGATGCATGTATGTGAGGTAGTGTAAGTGTCTGTATGATGCATGTATGCGAGGTAGTGTATGTGTCTGTATGATGCATGTATGCGAGGTAGTGTATGTGTCTGTATGATGCATGTATGTGAGGTAGTGTATGTGTCTGTATGATGTATGTATGTGAGGTAGTGTATGTGTCTGTATGATGTATGTATGCGAGGTAGTGTAAGTGTCTGTATGATGCATGTATGTGAGGTAGTGTATGTGTCTGTATGATGCATGTATGCGAGGTAGTGTAAGTGTCTGTATGATGCATGTATGCGAGGTAGTGTATGTGTCTGTATGATGTATGTATGCGAGGTAGTGTATGTGTCTGTATGATGCATGTATGCGAGGTAGTTTATGTGTCTGTATGATGCATGTATGTGAGGTAGTGTAAGTGTCTGTATGATGCATGTATGCGAGGTAGTGTGTGTCTGCATGATGCATGTATGTGAGGTAGTGTATGTGTCTGTATGATGCATGTATGTGAGGTAGTGTATGTGTCTGTATGATGTATGTATGCGAGGTAGTGTATGTGTCTGTATGATGTATGTATGCGAGGTAGTGTAAGTGTCTGTATGATGCATGTATGCGAGGTAGTGTATGTGTCTGTATGATGCATGTATGTGAGGTATTGTATGTGTCTGTATGATGCATGTATGTGAGGTAGTGTAAGTGTCTGTATGATGCATGTATGCAAGGTAGTGTATGTGTCAGGCCAGTCTGTGGTATGGTCAACACATCCAAGTTTCCTCAGGCAGGTTCGCATCCAGCAAACTGGAAAAGACGTTTTTCACAAAAATGAAAAAGCCGGCCCAGCCCTGGAGGAACTCTCACGGTTATGGGTTCAGCACCCAGCACAGCCGACCACCATCACCACCTTCCCCCCAAGACCCTTGACTTCAGAGCCGACCACCACCATCACCACCACCACCACCACCCAGTACCGTGACGGGTTCAGAGCCGACCACCATCACCACCACCCAGCACCACCCAGCACCACCACCATCACCACCACCCAGCACCACCCAGTTTTGAGCACTTGGCTCTGTCCTGCTAGCCAATCTGCACCCAGAGTCTTATGTATTGATGAACTGATGAAGTGTGATTACAGTCTACTGAAAAATACTGAAATACTGCTCATCTCTTAATTTTTTAAGAGTGTTTTTTAAGGGTGTTCTTATTCAGGAAAATCACTGAATTGAGACAAATCCAGGAGTATACAAGCAAATCTAAAATTGCAGCATCTCAGTGTCCGTGTGAAAGTGTTTTGTAAACTTAGCACAGATTGGATTTTTTTAGACCCAATGTGAGACTGTGCCTCAGTAGTTGGTGTTTTTGGAGAACACTTGGATAATTACTCTGGCAGCCCAGGTTTGGGGTTTGAAGAGATCCATGCTTGGATCCATGTACTTCAGAATCTTATGTTTAGATTGGAGAATCTTACGTTTATGTTGGAGAATCTTATGTTTATGTTGGAGAATCTTATGTTTACGTTGGAGTATCTTGTGATTACATTGAAGAGTCTTATGTTTACGTTGGAGGATCTCATGATTACGTTGAAGAGTCTTATGTTTGCGTTGGAGGATCTCGTGATTACGTTAAAGAGTCTTATGTTTATGTTGGAGGATCTCGTGATTATGTTGAAGAGTCTTATGTTTACATTGGAGGATCTCGTGATTACGTTGAAGAGTCTTATGTTTACGTTTGGGTGACCCTTTGTTTGGTAGTTTCTAGGTGAGCATTTTTCAAAGTCATCACTGATGTACTTATTCCTCACAATTTTTAGCTCACTGGTCTGTTGTGGACCAGATGCAGGCGACAACAAACTGAATAATTATCTTTTTTCCCCCAAATACAGGGGATGCGTACAAAGATAATTTTTCCTGGAGCCATACATTTGTAGCACTGCTTTATGATCATGTGTGTTGTAAAAAAGCACTATATAAGTACATTTGACTTTGACTGTAATCCCAACATAATACCATGGGAATTTGATTATTTTTATATATTGTCTACAAATTGTCTATAAATGACACGTAAGC
The DNA here is from genome assembly GCF_052324685.1 of Brachyhypopomus gauderio. NCBI lineage: Eukaryota > Metazoa > Chordata > Actinopteri > Gymnotiformes > Hypopomidae > Brachyhypopomus > Brachyhypopomus gauderio. The sequence goes on along the minus strand of NC_135231.1, from coordinate 8,437,347 downwards.
TATGCGATGCCAGTGTTGAAGGAGACTGCTTAATTATTTTTATGCAGGATTCGTCCTAACAGATCCTGCTCCAAATCCTGCCAGTCCAAAACCAGCACTGGATTGTGTATTACTCACCCAAATGTATATAGCTTACGTAAAATGTGATCCAAATTTGGGTTAAAACCACTGTTGCTGACGCTGTGTGTCCTCCTCTCCTCTCAGATCATGGATTTAGTAAAGTAATTTTAGACAAGAAGATCCATATTGAAGGATATACTTTATTTAGGTCTGATTGACCAAAAGGGGGAGCAGGAGTGATTTCTGTGAAAAGTAAGTATCAGTTACTAGTATCAGTATCAGTTAGTAACAATTTGAATGGTTGGCTTAAGATGTGGTGATCACTAAATCTCTTCAGCTCACCATCACAGATCACCCTCAGCACACTATGACAGATCACCCTCAGCACACATTCACAGATCACCCAGATCACCCTCATCACACCATAACAGATCACCCTTAGCTCAGAGTGATGTTCTTGGTTCCATATCATAACTTTTGTAAAATATAATTAAAATGTTTTGATTGGAGATTTTAATTGGAATTGGTTGCAGCTGATGGCTGTACCAGCATAAGTTATGGTTACACTGATTTAATACTTACAGATTCAGTGATCATTCTGCTGTGGCTACGGTTTGAAGTAGCAAAGAACAGAAATCTAAGCCTGCGGAGTGATTCGATGAGATTTTAAGCATTTTGTTGAGCAAACTTTTTATACATCATTTAAATTTGATTGAGAGGGGATATATTGTTTCTCTGATGACAATTCATGGAAAAAAATTTTTGTGATTAAAAATAGGTTTTAAAGTCTTGCATCAGAGAATGATTGTAAAAACAAATGGAAGCCGGTAAAACATTGGCTGTGTTCGAAATAGATTACTACATACTGGATACTGCATTCTGGACTCAGTATATACTGGATACTGCATACTGGTCCTCGTAGTAGTATGCAGTACAGTTTCCAGTATGCGACAAAAGCAAAGCATACTACGGGGATTTCAAAAGTGGGGGGGACATGGATTTGTCGCTATTTAAATATTTGGTTTTAACCGTAAAAACTGGGGGGGACCAAAACCGGCTTTTGAAAAAGTGGGGGGGACATGTCCCCCCCGTCCCCCCCCGTCCCCCCCCCCCCCAAATTACGTCCATGACGGGGTCACGTGATCGTAGCGTTGCATGATGGGATGCAGTACACCACGAAGATAGCTCTGTTTGCGTACTGGAATATTTTGCGGAAGTAGTAGGTCATCCGGGTATGTTTCGCGTACTGGAAAATTTCATTTTGGTCACATACTGCATACGGCATACTGATTTGGGGCTCGATCAGTACGCCAGTAGTATGTAGTAGGCTATTTCGAACACAGCCAGAGTCAGAGTTCTTGTCCAGCCCCTCCCTCCTCCCTGGTCCCGCCTAGCTTCCCCGTTCCCATTCGTTCCTCCCTCTGTCTGTCACGCCCTCGTTGTTAGTGCACACACCTGAGTCTCATTTCACCGTCATGTTTCTGTGTATATAACCCCCGTGGTGTTTCACCCCCGTGTCGGTCATTGTTAGTGAGTATGTCCCCTTGTGCTCTTGTTCTCCCATTGATGCTCTTTATGCCGGTTCTTGTTCTGTTTTACTTCTAGTCCTCGTTGTTGCTTTGTTTCCCTCCGTTGATCTCTTGCGTTTCCTTAGTGTATGTTCCTTGTCGTTAGCGGTCATTGGTTGTCAGTTCGCTAGTTGTCTGTTTGGTTATCCGTTCATGGTTCGGTGTTGCTTGTATCTAGTCGCTCCTTATAGTCGTTGCATTATTTGTGTATATCCCCCCGTCATGTTTGCCTGATCTGTAGGGTTATGTTCTCGTGTATGTTCTCGTTCCTAAATTGTATTGCTTACCCGTTCTGTGGTGTCTTCCCCTCTGTCTTTAGTGTAGTCTGGCTTTTGTGGTGTAGTTTAGTGTTGTTACTTCCTTTTCAATAAATATTCAAACTCCTGCATTTGCGTCACTCCCACCATTCAGAAACGTAACATTTCTACATTCTTAACTCAGCATTCTAAATGATGTGTTTGTTGATTTGAGCTTCCTGTGTTCTTGTTGTTTGTAATATTAACTAAAGGTGAAAAAAGCAAAGTCAAAGGTGCATCATGGGGGTTGTAGTATAGGTGTGCCTTCATATCCCAGAGCCTCTTTGGTTTCATCCTTCAACCTGAGACTGGCACGAGCTACGTGCATGTCCTCAGCTCACCTTACTGATCTCCTGCACAGCAGTTCAGAATATGGGAGAGGAACTCTCAGCACTCAGAAAAAAACGTGTGTGTGAGTGATGAGTCTATGTATGCTCCGTCAGACAGGTTTAGTGAAGCATAGTGGGTTAGTGAAGGAGATAAGCTTTCCCAAACACTTGGCCATGCTTCAAACACACACACGCATGAATGCACACTCAAGGGACTTTTAAAAGAAGCAGTTGTTCTATATGTGAAACCCATTTTGTGGAAGTTAGCTCATATCTGGGATGACTGGAGGTGTGGTGCACTGTGGTGTGGTGCTCTGAGGCGTTTCCCCACTGAAGAGATGCCGTGTGGGCTAAACCCATCCACCAACCTCCACCAGACACACACACACACACACACACACAGTGTTAGGGTGGGGGTTGTATGGAAAAACAAAAATACAGAAAAATAAATTCCATACAGGCTGCATTTCCACAATGTCCACAAACTGTAATGGAACAACCCAAGCAGAGAGAGGGAGAGAGAGAGAGACTGTGTACACAGGACTGGGTGTGTGCTGCTGGTGGGTCTTACCCGAGTGTGCGTACGTATATGCATCTTCAACCCATCATTCTTGCTGAAGGCCTTGTCACAGTAAGGGCACTGATAAGGGCGTTCCCCTAAACGAACACATGCACACAAAACATCATCATCATCACCACCACCACCATGGCAACACTGGAACACATCTTATCTAAATACGGCAGTCCGGCCAGTACTTAGTTATGGCACACACCAACCCGCAGACGTGCAGTAAACCTATAATAGGCTGGATCCAAACCAAAGCACATTGATGGGACTCAGGAAAAAGAGTTGTTGTTCTTTCCCTCTGCATGCAGGGCCAGATCAAAGCCCCAGGAATAACTGAGGAAAAAGACACTCCGAGGCCCTCCGGGGGACAGCCGCTGCGGTGCGAGCCAAGCCTTGAAATTGTCTGGAGATTCTATTTAAGATTCCATGGCTTCCATTATGACATCACACGCACTCTGTGGCATACTGTTCCACTAGAATCAGAACTCTCCTCTTGATTCTAGAATGTGTCGTCGTCGTCCCCCCCACACCAACACTCTCTCTCTCTCTCTCTCTCTCTCTCTCTCTCTCTCTCTCTCTCTCTCTCTCTCTCTCTCTCTCTCTCTCTCTCTCTCTCTCTCTCTTCTGCAAGGTGGAACTGGTTAGGAAGTGGGAGATTAGAAGGCCATTTCAGAGCTGAAACTATACAGCACATACGAGACTGTTGGGATTGGTGGCAAAAGTAGATTTACAACACGCATGACCACCAGAAAAAAAACTGAATTTACAACACAGATGACCACCATGCAAAGCTGAACTCACAACACGTGTGAAGTGTACATTAGACAGCACATAGACCCCCACAGACCCCCCCCCCTCCCAAAAGATGCCCCTCCACACACAGACACAGCCCCCCCACACACAAACACACCACAACAGAAGACCCCCACAGACCCACGTACAAATTTACTGCACTCCTTACAGTGCAGTAAATAAGAATATGAGATTTAGAGTCCACAGCTTCTGGTGTAACTATAAATCGGCCGATTCATTTAAGAACATGTGGTTTTTCTCAAGTTCTAAATGCAGCTCCACTATTCCACAGTATCTTAACCTTGAATTTAAACACACACACACACACACACACACACACACACACACACACACACACACACACAGCTTCTTTCTGTCTGTCACACACCCGACAGCCCCGCCCTCTCTGTTAATAAACCCCTTTCCTCTAATCTCTCAGATCTTCACCTAGTCTGACCCAAAGGGGGCGGGGTCACTCAGGCCCCTCCCCATCGCGCATTCAAAGTCCCGCCGCCCTGACCGGTGGAGATGATATCGGCATGCGCTCAATGGGGCTGCAAACAGGGAGTGACAAGCTGTCAATCACAGGAGAAACTGCCACGTGGATCTGCTTTAACAGCAGCCGATCTGGGGAGCAGATAGCGGGGACACAGTGTGGAGCGCTGGACGTCTGGGCCGCGTGAGGACTCACACAACACGCGACACACACAGCTCACACGCCCAACACCCCTATCTGATACAACAGCAAAGCCCTCTCTCTCTTCAGAACCTCACAGGATTATCAACGTTTCTGAGGATGCGCACAAATTCATATCCTTTCTTCTTTCACTATTTATAAAATAAAGACAAACGTGTAAACGTGTTGCCAGTTATGTCACGACTGACCATCCTATCTCTTAGAAAAGGCGACGTTGACAAAGCTTATTCTGTGGACCTTAATTCACCTGCAGCGGTTGATGCAGAAACATAAAGGCTAATAATGCTAATGTCACATGGAAGCCAGTAGCTCATCAGCGCGACCAATGCTAACAATCCTGTTGACTTGCTAATTCACATCAGCAATGCTAGCAAGCCCAGTGTTCAGCTAATGCCTCGGTGAGACTACAACATACACACTTGTTGACAGGCTGATGTCTGGTGTGGTACGCTTTCACCCTCGGACGCGCCCGTCCCGATACGTGTGGCTTGCTTTCGGATGGGGCCCGAATTCCGCCGTCACCACTAGGAGGCGGAGAGGAGCTCGGGTGCCCAGAAACACAGCCTCATTCTAATTTCAGCCCTTTCTGGGCTAATGACATGAGGGTCTGCTGGATGGAGAATGGCTCCCTGTGGAATAAGTAACAGGCCTGGCAACTGGGACGGCCCCTCAAGGAAAAGGCCAAACTCGTAGCGTGTAATAAGACGCGTCCTTTAGCGCTTTACAAATTGCTCGGGGTGTCCGTGTGTTTGTGCAGGTGTTTACACGTGAGCTGATGGTGCCACAGCCTGATTCCCCACTCATGTTAGTGGAACCTCTTAAGGGACTAAATGTCGGACAGAAAAAAACATTGTTTAATTAGATGAAGATGAGAAGATTGCTGGTGCTGCTTCTTCACGTGTCCTGCGAGTAATAAGGTTAATTAGCTCAGCTTCAGGGGACTTCACAGGGTACGATCCTCATTTTGTTGAAGACTGCTCTCAAGGCACATATGTGGTGAAATCACCAGTGATGCGCTATGGTGTTAGTTTAACATAGGAGCTCCCTCTCCTGTCCCCTTGCTCCCTACCCCTTTCCTCACTCCCTTTCCTATTCCCTTCGTCCATACCAGTTTCCCCTCACTCCTTCTCCTGTCCCCTCGCTCCCTACCTGTTTCCCCTCACTCCTTCTCCTGTCCCCTAGCTCCCTCTCCTGTTCCCTCGCTCCCTACCTGTTTCCCCTCACTCCTTCTCCTGTTCCCTCGCTCCCTACCTGTTTCCCCTCACTCCTTCTCCTGTCCCCTTGCTCCCTCTCCTGTTCCCTCGCTCCCTACCTGTTTCCCCTCACTCCTTCTCCTGTTCCTTCACTCCCTCTCCTGTTTCCCCCCAATCCCTCTACCCCCGTTTTCCTTCACTTCCTCTCCCGTTCCCTTGCTCCCTACCCATTTCCCCTCACTCCCTTCCTGCTTCACTCCCACTCCTTCTCCCTCACTCCCTATTTCCTTCCCTAATTAATGCAAGTTGTATGACACCGAAAAACCTGCCGTGCGGTTCTGCCCCAATCGCGCCGCCCCGTTAACGGTTAAGCTCGCCACGCCCTCCAGATAAACCACAAGCTTCTGGGCCGCCGCCGTCTTCCGATCCGCGAGGAACGCTGCATTAAAGAAACGACTCCACCTCCAGATCCTCATCATCATCATCCCCAGCTGGAGCGGAGAGCGTGCCAACCCCTCCACGTCTTTGGTGAGCTCCAACCAGCACCGACCTCCTGAGGGATCCCACTCTCGAAAGAGCACAGTGTTGACAAACAAGCCAATCCAAACTCCAGATGTGCTGTCAGAGCGCCGCAGAATCGCCCCGGCGTAGCCGTGGATCGGGCTCAGGCTCGCCCTTTGAACTAGAAGCTCTGCGGAAGACGCCGGAGAGCCGGGCCAACCGAGACCCCGCGCCGCAATGAATTCTGGGACTGTGGAGGAACATTGCTATTTTAAACAGCTCGTAAAGATGACGCATATATAAACCGCATTAGGATGAATTCACTGCGGGAGGAAAGATGAAACTTGTCTGGACGTACATGTGAGCGTTTCAGTCCTGCTGAACCGGGCTGTGTGGATGTGCAGGAGGCCAGAGGGTATAGTTAGTCTCCTACTTTAGACTCCCACTGATCCAGACAGGCAGACCCATGTTTCACTGACAACAAGACCAGGCTCCAGACTAGAGACACACATTCCAAAGGACAGTGCATTCCTAGAGCTTCGTTTGACTTGAAGCCCATTTAAATTACCCAAACCGGTCGGACAGATTCAGCTGGTTGCAGTTATAATGGGATTTTCATCTTTTGTTGTTTTGATTTAGCCTAGCTGCTAGGGGATTAACATAAGAGATGCCTGATGTGTGGTGTCGTGTGCGTATGTTGTCATGTGTGTATGCGTGTGTGTGTGTGTGTGTGTGTGTACAGAAACAGTGGAGCTAACTGATTTACCATGCTCTGTAACAGGACACTGTGTGTGTGTGTATTGGTGTGTGTGTGTGTGTGTGTGTGTGTGTGTATATATATGTGTGTGTGTGACCTTTGGGTGTCTCCCTTTGGCACCAACAATCCCCACTGGCCCTCTAACCCCCCAGCTAGCCAATCGATCCATTTGGCACCCCGAGTGTGTGTGTGTGTGTGTGTGTGTGTTGCACAGATGACTGTCCCCACTTCATATTTGGTCTGTGTTTGGGGTTATATGGAGAGCTGCAGTTCTCGGCCATCACACGCGCACACACACACACACACACACACACACACACACACACACACACACACACACACACACACACACACACACACACACACACACACACACACACACACACACACACACACACACACACACACACACACAATGGAGATGTAATTCAGTACTGACCAGACTAGGCTGTTAAGCAGCTTCCTCTGATCATTCATGACCAACATCTTTCCACTGGACATGGTGGGGTGAGTGTGTGTGTACTACTTCTCTGTTTAGGAAGATCTAATCTCCCTCCACACTCACACACATATACACACATGTGCACACACACATCAGTGTGTAAACATGCCTGTATAGAGTATTGAGCTGTTTGCGCCAAAGGCTCTTCCTGGCTGTGCCAATAAACATGCATCACCCCCCAGGGCAGATGACGAAGATGCTATATAACAGGCTGGAAGCCGCACAAACACGGGGGGTGGGGGGGGGGGACATCTCCAGTCACATGGAGAAATACAGCAGAAGCAAACACACATGCTCAGCAAGGCAGTGTGAGATATCTTAACACCACAACATACGCGCAAGACCTGCAGAGAACTTTTCCACAGGGCAGACGCACCTGCGCATTCTCACACACACACACACACACACACTCTTCGTACCTAAAACTGAATTCATATGTGAAAGTTCCTTAACTACTATAATATTTCATATTGATACACAATCTCATATGGATGTCATAAAGAGTCTTCAAGACCGCAGCCGTGACATCTAATCTCTTAGTCTCCTATTTATGTCTTTGCCTCTGAGGATTTATTAAAACATTCGGCGCATAAAACCATTTGTCAGAAAAAAGAAACATTTTGAGAATGTGAAGGATAACTTATATTTTTACAGGTACTTGCTCAGCCCCTGTGTTTGTGCTTCCCAGACATTTGAAAAATGTATTAACCACACATTATTGTCCATGTCCTCTGAGCCCAAGAGGACAGACTGGGAGCGTACGTGCAAACGTAAAGTGAAAATGTGAAAGAGAAAATTGTTCATGATGTACACACACCCATACACACTAGACTGACACACACATTACACCGTCTGTCCTACAAAGGGTCTTTCAGTCTTATTTTTGGAGAAATGCAAACCGTAGGAAAGGACTTGATCCTGGGTCTTTTCCCAGCCATGACACAACCTATGAGGTCATTCAGTGTCTGCATTTTGTAAGTGTTTCCTTCAGGTCCTCCTGCTCGGATGACCTCTTAGACGACATCACACAGTCCTGCAGTCACACATACACAACACACACACGTGCACACTCAGGCATACACGCGGGCACACACAATCTACAACATAAATTCTGGACCCAGACCAGGGAAACCAACACAAATGAACATACACACACCCTGTTCTCCTGTGTGCTACTCTGCTTAACACATACACACGTCTGCGAATATTCATGCACACAGTACACACGCCTCATGACGCAGTGCCGGACCTGGGTCGATACACAAAACACTCATTCACTCCATGTCTCCGAGGTGAGCCGTCAGAGAGGGGACGCGTTAGTCCAGCGTGCGCTTTATCTGCTGTTCTGAGAACAGTTTTATCACGGCCTACAGCAGTAGCGCTGTGAGGGTTTCTCGCGGCCACGCTGGCCTGAGCTGACTCAGGTGCGTTGGTAGCGGGGGAGGGGGCGGGACACTCCGGGGACGAGTGTGGGGATGTTCGCTGGGTGGAGTGAACGAGAGAAAGCACTCTCGCACATATAAGGGAACTCGCATGTCAAAACAGGAAATCCTGCATCTGGCCATGATAAATACACTCAAAACGACACGGACTTGTTTGCGAAACCTTAAACAGTAACAGTCGTCTGCGATTCGGCCCCGTTCGGTTCCTAAGATTTATGGTGAACACGCTATACAACGCATTCTTCCAGAATGAAGACAACATACATGTCACTTCTGTTACTTCACCGCTACTACTGTGGGGTTTTCCCCTCTACTCGGATTCTGACCTACAGTTTGACCCCTAATGCAGAAAAGTAAATCAAGGTTGGTCATGTGAGCAGCGCCATGCTGAGTCATGAGATGAGAATGCAGCGTGTAAAATCAGCAGAGAGCATCTCCCTACGGGCGGGAGACGGCCGAGCATCGTGGGTAAGCTACAGAAGTGGACTTTAAGGATTAGCTCAACTTTAATCTCTCGCTGCGTGGCGAAGAGATGCAGAGAAACAGCGCACACACATTCCTTTAGTGGAGGGATTAACCCTTCAGCGCTGAGGCAACGGCAGCCTCGAGATGCTCCAGAAGCTCCAGAAGCTCGCTCGGCGCTAAAGCGGATCCGAGGTGCGCGGCCCGCGGTTGCCGT
>NC_135231.1:8340463-8417963 GCF_052324685.1 Brachyhypopomus gauderio | reverse complement strand
CTCCACAACAATAACAGTCCTGCACTAACCCAACACTTCCCTTCAATGCACACACACACACACACACACACACACACACACACACACACACACACACAGAATAATTGGGCAGCTGAAACAATGAACTGGCTTTAGCATGTGGTCCCAAGGCTGGTCAAGACACCCTGTGCTAGAAAGTGTCAAAGATCCATGAGGAACTGGACAAACGTTTATACAACACAAACCCCAAGACCTACGGGGGGAGAAAACCACACACTTCATAGGCACCGTCCAGAAAGCACAGCCGCGACGCAGCGGAGAAAGACTCAGTGTATTCTGCCTGGAACGTGTACAAGGTATTTTAATGACAAGTTCGGGGTTGTTTTTGACCTCCCCTTGGTGGGATTCAGTTACACTTTCACTGGGCGAGGTTTGAAGTTTGAACAGTTACCCTGCCGGATACAATAACACTCGATAAAAGTTTGCAATGTGTCTCTGTTGACGAATATTACCACGGGCTGCAAAAGACCACACAAACTCATGGACCGGACTAATACGGGTTACAGTAGGTGCCCCCCCCCTCCCCGCAGCCTGAGCTGAAATGAAGTAAAATGGCTGAACATTTTGGGTTCAAGACCAACGGATGATCGTTTAACTGCAGCAATATTAGTGGGTATTTCTAGACGCTTCGCATCACTTGAGACTAAGAAAACATACGTGAAGTAGAATGAAGAGCATTTTAGGTTGCTCCAAAGTTTACACGGCCCACTTACATGCAGTTTCAATAAAATAAAACCTCTGTGTTTGAAAAGCAGACAAACATATGTCATTTTACAAGCCAAAGCACGGTCATGTGAGGATTTTATACGATGCAGTACTCTGTATTAGTGGCAATAATGGTTTAGTAGTAAAAATGATTAAAATGATATCTCTTATTTCAGAATTACTCCAGAGATTCCAGAACATCTCTATTTCTAGAACTCCAGAAATAATGAGCTCCAGAGAGAACCGGCGTCCATTTGTGGGAGTTCAGCTTTGCTCCTCGTTTGCTCCGACGTCCCCGGCCAGCTTCTACCAGACACATGGACACGGCTCTGTGGACGGGGACGCACTCCGGTCTTCTCCTGCTCCTCCTGGGGACGGAGGAGGCCCTGGCTGACTCCTCCGTCGCCTCACGGCTCCACAGACCTCCAGCTGTGCTCAGCAGAGGTGATGGAGATGCTGAAATGGGCCTGATCAAGAGCATATCAAGTGGACAGAGATGGAATAAAAACCTCCCTTGGTCCAGATAACAGGAAAAGATGCTCCAGAAAATCTTTTTTAAATTTTTTTGGAGGGGGTGTTAAAGTAAATGAGGAGGATTGTAAACCACACGGATGTTCTTCACAGCTGGAGTGAAAGCACGCACTTGACTGGGATATGATGAAGGCATTTGCATGTATTAAATGGCATACTGTAAAAGTGACCACATCCTGCAATGGGCAATAAAACCCTATAAAAGTATATTCTTCCATCTCCCCACTGAGCTGTTTCTCCCAGCCAGAAGTGGGTGGCCAGAATTTCCCTGGATCGTAGTCTGGATGTGTTTTTTTTTTCTTTTTCTGAGCAGCTTTCAGCCTGCTTAGCAGATGTAGGACATGATTGATGATCTCAGAGGGACCTGCAGGGGGGCCACTGTAATGAGTGTGGAGTGACGCTGTCCTGCTCGTCTTCAGTGGACCGATGCTGGTTAAAGCCCTCCACCAGCACCATCTCCAGCACCAACCCCTCCACCCCAACATGTGTCAGACAGCCCAGACGGAATCTGTCCATTTGAGGTGAGTCCTAGGACAACAGCCATATGGCTGTATCAGTGGCTGAAGGCAAACTGCATGGGTTAGGTTGGATGGGGAATGCTGAGGTGAGTTGGACTGGGATGGCTGTAGAGTAGGTCTGCTTTGAGGTGAGTTGGACTGGGATGGCTGTAGAGTAGGTCTGCTTTGAGGTGAGCTGGACTGGGATGGCTGTAGAGTAGGTCTGTTTTGATGTGAGTTGGACTGGGATGGCCGTAGAGTAGGTCTGTTTTGATGTGAGTTGGACTGGGATTTCCATTGAGTAGGTCTGTTTTGAGGTGAGCTGGACTGGGATAGCTGTAGAGTAGGTCTGTTTTGATGTGAGTTGGACTGGGATGGCTGTAGAGTAGGTCTGTTTTGAGGTGAGCTGGACTGGGATGGCCGTAGAGTAGGTCTGTTTTGATGTGAGTTGGACTGGGATGGCCGTAGAGTAGGTCTGTTTTGAAGTGAGCTGGACTGGGATAGCTGTAGAGTAGGTCTGTTTTGAGGTGAGCTGGACTGGGATGGCTGTAGAGTAGGTCTGTTTTGAGGTGAGCTGGACTGGGATGGCTGTAGAGTAGGTCTGTTTTGATGTGAGTTGGACTGGGATGGCCGTAGAGTAGGTCTGTTTTGATGTGAGTTGGACTGGGATTTCCATTGAGTAGGTCTGTTTTGAGGTGAGCTGGACTGGGATAGCTGTAGAGTAGGTCTGTTTTGATGTGAGTTGGACTGGGATGGCTGTAGAGTAGGTCTGTTTTGAGGTGAGCTGGACTGGGATGGCCGTAGAGTAGGTCTGTTTTGAGGTGAGTTGGACTGGGATGGCCGTAGAGTAGGTCTGTTTTGAGGTGAGTTGGACTGGGATTTCCATTGAGTAGGTCTGTTTTGAGGTGAGTTGGACTGGAATAGCTGTAGAGTAGGTCTGTTTTGATGCGAGTTGGACTGGGATAGCTGTAGAGTAGGTCTGTTTTGATGTGAGTTGGGCTGGGATAGCTGTAGAGTAGGTCTGTTTTGAGGTGAGCTGGACTGGGATAGCTGTAGGGTAGGTCTGTTTTGATGTGAGTTGGACTGGGATAGCTGTAGAGTAGGTCTGTTTTGAGGTGAGCTGGACTGGGATAGCTGTAGAGTAGGTCTGTTTTGAGGTGAGTTGGACTGGGATAGCTGTAGAGTAGGTCTGTTTTGATGTGAGTTGGACTGGGATGGCTGTAGAATAGGTCTGTTTTGAGGTGAGCTGGACTGGGATAGCTGTAGAGTAGGTCTGTTTTGATGTGAGTTGGACTGGGATGGCTGTAGAGTAGGTCTGTTTTGATGTGAGTTGGACTGGGATAACTGTAGAGTAGGTCTGTTTTGATGTGAGTTGGACTGGGATAGCTGTAGAGTAGGTCTGTTTTGATGTGAGTTGGACTGGGATAGCTGTAGAGTAGGTCTGTTTTGATGTGAGTTGGACTGGGATGGCTGTAGAGTAGGTCTGTTTTGATGTGAGTTGGACTGGGATTACCCTGGAGCGTTCTGCTCTGAACCAGATTATTCAGACTTACACTTGGTGACGAGGCTCATTCAGATAAGATGTGACAGGAATTGGCAGCAGAGGGTGTGACCTACATCTGAAAACTCGCATCCTTGAGGAACTTCACCGTTTCTCACCACACCAACATTTTCCTGAAGATCCGCTGGTCTACAATCTCTTAGATTAACTAGCTGTATCCAGCACCTCAGTCTAAGCATGGCTTTCTGGGCCCGGTTGCCAAGGATCCAAAAGCAGGCGGCTCCGTTCTTCGGTGTGGCTTTATGGTGGACCGGGTCCTGTGCTGGCATTATTAGCTGGAGCTGCACGTGGCCTTTCAGAGCCAGCAGGACGCTCGACGCCAAGGCCAGCAGCGGAGCGTCTGATCCTTTTCTCTCTTCGATTTCACGGGGGCCGTGGGGACGAGTTTGTGAAACAAAAGACGACCTTCCCTTTGTGCTCACGCCGGCGGAAAAATGTTACAACGTCAACATAAACCTCACCTCCTACAGGGAGAGAGAGGCGGGAGGAGAGAGGGAGACAGAGAGTTAGAGAGACAGAGAGTGTGTGTGTGCGGCTATGTGAATGTCAGAGAAACAGAGATATGCTGGAAGCGATAAGTATATTTGGAAAGCTGGAATTCGAGCCCGAGCCCCACAGAGAGGCGAGAAAGAGCAAGCGTGAGCTTCCTCGTGAGGAGACGCGAGACGAGACGCAGGAGACGAAGCGAGCAGACCCAGGGTGGGGCAGGTGGAGGGATGGAGGTGTGTGATGGAGGGAGCAGAAGAGGAGGAGGGCGTGAGGGAGGGACGGAGGGAGGCAGGCGGTCTGACCTTGCGATGTTCCTGCAGGTTGACTGAAGAGGAGCATTTCTTATTGCAGATGGCGCATATGAGCTTCCTGCGAGCGTTACCTGCACACACACACACACACACACACACACACACACACACACACACACACACACACACACACACACACACACACACACACACACACAATGAATCAGCAGTCAATGACAGTACAAGGTGAGAGGCACTAGACACAGAGCCGTTCTTCATGTAGCTCAGTTGCACAGCAGCTGAAACCACCCCATGACAAGGATGGGGTGGAGTAATTGATTGGCCGAGGCATGCGGGGTCAGGTAAAAGACACCAAACGCGACAAACGGTTAGTCAGGGTCGAAGGTCAACCGCCAGCTGTTTTGCTGAGCTAAAGACTGGTAATGGGAGAAATGGGCCTTTAATAACACAGGCTCTGTATTTATTAGATTTCTATCTACTCAGCATCTCTTTAGAGCTTTTAAAGGCTATAAAGGGGCCTATTAAATGGATGTAGGAGACACACACACACACACACACACACACACACACACACACACACACACACACACACACATACACACACATACACATACACACACTTTAAACCACAACAGTAGGATCTGTCATTTGCTGATGCAGGTCAGCCTTAGAGTGTCAAACAGTCTCAGATCGCCCAATCAGAAGGATTCGCTCTGATAACCATGCCTCTTAATGCCCCTACTGAAAACGTAGAGTGGTAATAGAGAGGATTCAGAGGGCAGGGAAGTGCAGAGAGAAGAGGATGACTGAGAGAATGAGTGAGAGAGAGAGAGAGAGAGAGAGAGAGAGAGAGAGAGAGAGAGAGAGAGAAGATATCATGCATCTAATGTCGCTCTCTGTGGATGCTGAATGAACAGATTAGCACAGCTGTCGGACAGCTCAGATTAGTGTGGCTGGATTAGCCGTCTGGATAATTAGTACGTGGAGGGCCAGGGCATGTTCTGAAGCCTCAACACCTCTGCAGGGCAAATGACAAATGTGTGTGTGTGTGTGTGTGTGTGTGTGTGTGTGTGTGTGTGTGTGTGTTGTACCAGTGTGAACGTTGCTTTTGTGTTTCTTCAGGGCATCTTTACTCTTGAATCTCTTCCCACAGCTTTCAGCCTTACAGATAAATCTGGCATCTCCTCTACATGCTTCTTTGTGCTGCTCAAAGCTGCACACACACACACACACACACACACACACACACACACACACACACACACACACACACACACACACACACACACACACACACACATACACACACACATACACACACATACACACACACACACAGTCAGAGGCACGTGCACATACAAAGTTAAGTTCTGGAATTACACTCATCATTTAAACAGCATGCATACATGTGCATTAGTGTGGATGTGTGTGTTGTGTGTGTGCGTGAGAGAGTGTGTGTGCGTACCTGGACTCGGAGGAGAAGGAACTGTGACAAAGCGTACACTGATGGACGTGAGAAGCGTCTCCTGCTGATGCCAGACTCTCAGTACAGTGGAGTACACTATAAACCAAACCCAATGCTCATATATCTCATATACCATATATCACACTGGGACTGCACAGACAAGCATCCAAAACGAGAATCAGGTGTCTGAAACTACTGGCAAATCAACAAGATGACTGAAGAGTGCAGACCTAGAAAACACTTTTTGGCTACACTTTGGCAATTCAAGCCCATGCAATGCTGATTGTTAATTATGATAATAAGGTTCCCTCACACCCAGAGCTCCAGGAGGAAATGAATACGGCATTTTCCCCCAAAGCATTTCTGTAAGGGCATCAGCGATGTGGTAGCTCAGCTATGTGTGCGTGCGAGCGTGCGAGCGTGCGAGCGTGTGTGCGTGTGTGTGTGTGTGTGTGTGTACTGACTGCCGCTGCAGCGCTTGTCTGACAGGGAACTCTTTGCCGCAGTTTCGGCATTTGAACTCCTTCTCCTCGGCGCTGGCCCTCTGGTGAAGGCTCTGGAGATGTTCCGCCAGGACCTCCTCGCTGGGGAAGCTGCTCTCACACAGGAGACACGGGTGGTCCTCCTTCTGAATCACCGACTCTACATACACCAGCACACGGCACACGTTCCACAGATTAACTTCCACTGCCCAAGAAGAACACGCCGGCATGCGCACGGTTCGTTGGGAGCTGCTCCTCCACGTGTGATCGTGCACACGTGAGCGTATGGGCACGTGAGCGTATGGGCACGTGCACCAGCGCACCTGGTTCTGTGTTGAGGTGTTTGCTCTCTTTGCTGTTCTCATCTTCGTCTCCGAGGACCTCGTGCTCCTCCTCGTCTTCTTCTTCCTCCTCCATGTCACTATCCAGATAGCCAATCAGAAGTTCTGTGTCTGTCTCTATGTCGTCCACCGCCAGGTAAAAGATATTCTCTCCATCCTACCAAAGAGGGCAGACAATGAAGCAGGACCACGTATGATGCAGCAAATGCTAATGCCAAAAAAAACACATTTCCTTTGATTAGTTCTGATCATGTTATAAATGATATAAAAATATGTTATTAAAATGATAATAATTAATAAGTAACAGGCATCCCAAACCCAGAAATAACACACAGTCGGTTAGGGAATGAAAAGGTCACATGATTTTGACAAGTTTGGGAAGTTGAACTTGGCTAATTTACAGCAGATCAAAGCTTGTTCTGAATTTCACCCAAGTGGCATAAGGAGATGAAGCACAAATAGGGAGGGCTGAAATCACGTCTGACGGGAGACGTATGGGTCCCTGATCACTACCAGCACTGCAGTAGACACCAGCCACAGTACAAACTCTAATAAAGATGCAGCTTAAGATAAACACACACAGGCAGAAATGAGAGCCTAATTATGATGAATATCTAAGCTTCTATGGCTGAGATTGTACATTTCAAAGTAATGTTGTGCAGACTGGATGAGAGAAATAGATAATCAAAGACACACACACACACACACACACACACACACACACACACACACACACACACACGGCAGTTTGTGTGTTTCTCCTGATTAAGTTCAAAGGTCAAGCCCTGGGAAACCCTAAATTTACCCTTATCAAACCTCCACATCCTAAAAGGGGTCAAACAGAAACCACAAATGTCTCATCTTTCATTAATCTGTCTGCAATCTGTCCTTAAAATCACACATCTAGAGAGAGAGAGAGAGACAGACAGACAGAGAGAGAGAGAGAGATCATAAAAGCTGCAACTGTCAATATTAAAACTTTAATGACAAACTCAGTGAGTGTGAAAGCTATCATCTATAAATTCTGATTATGTACGTATGTATGTAGGAAGTGAAGTCTTCAAAGTTTGAAACAAAATGGTCTCTCCCATCTAGAGCCTTAAAATGCCATGAACACTTTTATTGTGAAAGATTATATTTAATATATAGAAATGTGCTTGCCATTATAAGTAGGAGTGGGGGGAGAAATAGAAAGAGATCTGAATTCCACAATTTATCCACTTAATTTAGTCAATAGGACAGAAAAGGACGGATGAGAAGAAAGAGAGAAAGAGCGAGAGAGAGAGAAAGAGAGAGTGAGAGATCGAGAGAGCAAGAGAGAGAAGCAGAAAGGTGGAGGTCTAGTGTGTGCATGGGTGTCTGTGCATGTGTGTGTTGTAGTGCATGTGTGTGTGTGTATATGTGTGTGTGTTGTAGTGCATGTGTGTGTGTATATGTGTGTGTCTCGCCTTATCTTCACCAGGCCTCATTACACCTCCTTATCAAAGGCACCTTCAAAGCACTGTCACCATATGAGTGTGCGCGCGCACACACACACACACACACACACACACCCCTCAACACTACCACACTGCTCCAGCAGACATAACAAACACACTTGCTCTCTCGTCTGCGTTTGCTGTCTGGTCTGTGCCTGTCTTCGTCTCCAACCCCTCCCCGTTCCTTCAAGCTGAAACAAATACCTACACAAGTGCCCTAAACATCTCGGAGAGCACAATCGCAGTGTTTGCGCTATGATTTCAACACTGGGGGAGGTGTTTAAAGCTTGAGCACAGATCAGTACTCTGGACGGGACGAACGTCCTCGGTGTGTTGGACCTTCTGGGGACCTCTGGGAGCTCAGCAGTGCATGTCATCACCTGTATTCTGTCTTCTATCCCCCCTCCCCACTCAACCTCCATCCCCTTCTGTTCTACAAGCTCTTCACACCACTCGTAGTAACAGCACTGACCTAGGAACAGTTTCACTCCTTTTAAAATTAAAGCCATCACAGGAAGAGCAGCTGCACCTGATTTCAGACCTGCACTCTTGGGACCAGTGGGTAAATAGGGGCCCGGTCTGGCTCGGTGGTTTCAGCACAGATAAGACCCGAGGGGGCTGGGGGGCGGGGCTGGGGGCGGGGCTGGGGTTCTCCTACCTGGATGGCGGCCAGGTTCTTCTGCTCCTGACACGGAGCCTGGTGCACGAACCGGAGCCAGTTAGCGTGCCGGGGGTTGCTGGCGTCAAGGATGTATAGCACGTCACCCCTGTTCCCTCGAACCTTCACACACACACACACACACACACACACACACACACACACACACACACACACACACACACACACACACACACACACACACACACACACACACACACACACACACACACACATCCATTCAGCTCAGAAGTGGGGGTCGGTGTGGGGGTGCAGGTCTGATGAAGGCACACCTGTGTCATTACCTCATACCTGTGTTTACACCTAAATTACACTTATTTACAGCATGGTCGTGGGTGACAGCTAGAGGTAAACACATTATTAACTGACATATTAGTTCATATGAACTCCTTTTAAGTTTTAACCGATTATAAACACAGCATTCACAGAATGTGCTAATTCACAGCAGCTATGCTAAGTTGACAATATATACAACAGGGTGCGTTTGACTATGACAAGGTAATGAGTGCCCTTCCAGCATCTGTTTCTGGACAGTAATGATTATTTTTACATGACTGTCCCAGCGTTAATGGGTGGAAATGATAGCTAACAATGTCTCACTCTTGGAAACTGTGAAACGGGTCCCTCTAAATCTGCGGTGGAGCCAGACGGCACATGAAAGGGTGGCGTATATCACGACCATCTCACACACACACACACACACACACACACACACACACACACACACACACACACCGCACAGGCACTGCAATTTGAGATTTCAATTTGGACTACGTAGTGCATCGGTCTGCCGTCCAGACAGCCGTATAAATCATCTTCGTAAAGTGGCCGGTCTGATCAAGGCTCTAATTTTAAAAAAGGGGGGACCGAAAATATAACCCGGGCAGGGCGTATATGTGGTGTGCGTGAGTGGGTGGTTGTGTGCCAGGCAAGGCCAACATTAGGGCAGCTACGCAGGGCCGGACTGAGAACGTGGGTCGCATACCTGCTCTGATCGATGCCATCAGTGCTGTGGGCTCACGTGTTTTAGCCTTAGCTTTTAGCTCAAATTATTGACTTGCCTCTTCGGGTCAATGTGTACGCCTGACTTCTACAGAACAGGGATGTGATCTAGTAAGGCAAGATGGTATTCGCCCCTTGAGCCCCGTTGAGCTCCCTACCGTCAAAATAACTGCGAGACAAACTTAAGTGACTGCACATAGACAGATTAAATGTGCATCTGCAATTATTTCTGTACAAGTTAAAAAGATTAACAGAAAAGGATAAAAAGACAACAGGAAATTTAATCCCTAAAAGACCCTTAATTTACACCTCTGGGTCTGTTAAAACAAGAAACAAAAGATGATCTAAACAGCAGACGGCACAGGGACCTTCTCCTGCCCTGAAGAGCAGAAGATAAAAGCACTTCCTGATAAGAACTATGAGGAATTTCAGTTTTAGTTCAACTTTACTGAGAAGACTTTGCCACTGTCAAATACTCCAAAGGCTGTGAGGAATCCTGGCTGCGGTGCTCGTAAAAACGGGGTGAAGGTTAGGTCCACCCACCTCCCACATCAGCCTTGGGTCCATACTCTCATCCAAATCACCGGGCATTCGCTTCTCCCCCGCAAACGGACCGAACTTCTCTCCCTGAAACACGAGAGAGCGACGGGAGTCTGGCTTTGGTGCAGGCAGGAAAAAACAACAAAACTGTGTACAGAGATGTTTTGAAGATAGTTTGAGCAGTTAATTGCGTGTGGCTTTGAAGAGAAAACCTAACTGCTGACTGAGTGAAACCATTTCTGAGAGGACATTTGGAGACACAAAGCCTAAAAACACGGTACTGGAGACCACAAGTCGCCCTCGTTTCTCTGCTTTTGAGGCGCGGACCTCCTCACAGACATGGTTGACAACTGCCGTTTCACTCCCCGCCCTCCTTAAAATCTAATAAAGCGAGAGGCGTTTCGGCAAAGACGACAATGAACGACTCCTGAATGAGGTCCGCCGTTAAATGCTTTGTGAAAACGACACAAATGACACAAATGACACACATGACAGGGGCAGACGGGGAAACTCAGCCGGTACGCGTGAAGGAAACGTGAGTCACGGCACCACCGCTACATACGTGGCACTTCTCCGCACCGCTTAGAAGAACGAATGAAGTCATTTGTGGACAAACTAAAAGCAGAATACACATGCAGTAACAAAAAAAACGTTTCTCCTCTGAATGCAAAACGTGTCAGTAATATCTTTACGCTTGTTCTGTCGCGCTTTTTTTCTCTGTTCTGGAGAAGAACAAACCTTCTTCACTCGTCTCGCAGTGTAAAGCCCGACTCCGTCTTGAACTTTTGAAGACTTCAGCGCGAACCTGTCTGGCACGTACATGCCCAACATGGTCATTGAGCTACTTTAAACCAATATCTGACCTCGAAATGTACATTTACGTGACAAAAAGAAGCGGGAAGCGGTTTGGTTTTTGTGCAGGAGAAGGGAGTTTTCTGGAGAGTGTTCCTCAGGATCTTGACGTAGCCCGCACTTCCATGTTGCTCCTGCTACGAGGAGAACGACGCGCCACTGTGATTGGTGGAAAGTTTGTAACCAAGGGCTACACGTTTTTCATTGAAGTGGTTTGAAGATGTGTTTATCCCTCCGACACTGTTGCAACTCTGGATTATTTTTTAGTGGCGTGCAATTGAATGTTAGTTTAATGTACTTGCTTTCAGAGAGACATGTTTAATTGCAATGCGGAGCGAAAAATAGGGTTTAAGGTATTTAAAAACGACCTAGTAATTTCTGAAGCAGTTACATTCACCTAAAATACATATGAACTCATTTTAGCACAATTTCCTTAATCTTCTCGCAATTTCCTTAATTTTTCAAAATTTGCTGCAAACAAACATATCACCACGCTTCTTTAACTTATTGAACCTTAATTTGATCTGAACATTTTCTGTAATAATCGTGTGACTATCGAATTACAGATGTGGCAAGGACTTAGACAAAGCCAAAACGTCCAGGTGAATTTATTTATTGCTTATTGTTATGTTTTTAACCTGTATTTCACGTTTTCACCCACGTCTGAAGTGTGGTGATTGAACAAACCTCTCCATGGGCTTTGCCTCCAGAGCGTCAGCACGACAGGTCTTCCTTTTGCAGTACGGATGTGAAGTGAAAGATTTAGGTCAGTCCCCAAAGGAATTGAAATGACATGTCAGACAACAGTGCACACTTTAAAAACGAGAGCCAGTGGCTGAAGCAAGCTCTAGATGCACACTACAAGCCTTTTGTAAAAATCATAGGCACAGTTTGAGGGGTTACAGGGGGGACTTGTATCCCCCCACAGAAATTCCTGCTCATACAACTCAAATAATGTGGTTGGGTGATTTGAGCATATTCCAGTGGTTTGAGTGTCCTCCCAAAGGTGAACATGCTCAGGTAGTGGGTTGGGTATCATTTCAGTTGGTAGTCTTTCATGTCAGGACTGGATTGACAATACACACCAGGGTACTGTAGTACAAATGCCATGCACTGCAAATGGACACAAACTGAAAACACTCAACAGAGGCTAACCACTGGCAAAAGAAGTGTACTCTGGTAGCCATAACCAAAAACATCCTCTGAACTTGTCATCTACAGAATTCTCCACATTTGATCTACCCATGGCGCTGGCAACCAGAATTAATTGGAGGCAGGTTTCTGTCAGCTAAGGAATGAATAGATATGCTATACACAGATATGAGTGACCATCTCTCCAAATCCATGCACCTGAGACAGAGATGAGGAACACACACACACACACGCGCACACACACACACACACACACACACACACACACACACACACACGCGCACACACACACACACACACACACACACACACACACACACACACACACACACACACACACACACACACACACCTTTAAGCATATGTGAATGCATGCACATACATGCATATCTGAGCAGCCTTTACTGCCTGCACCATGAAAGACTTTTGTGTAATTGAGTGTGCATGGATTTTTCACACACACACACACACACACAGAGACAGATAGATAGATAGATAGATAGATAGATAGATAGATAGATAGATAGATAGATAGATAGATAGATAGATAGATAGATAGATAGATAGATACTTTTATGGCAACTTGTCTGTTCTGGTGATATATTGTTGACATCCGAGAGAATTCCTGGCAGCAGACATTCCACAAATCCTTTCTCTCGTCTAATCGTCTCCGTGGATGAAGCACTTGTTTACTTCATCCACGCCCTTGTTTATCTCAAGCTTTTTGTGAGGAACCACTTATCCATCTCCAGAACATCCTGACTGGTGCAGAACATGGTCATGTGACTGTGTTTGGTTGACATGGTTACGGTCTGGGATCCGTGAAAGAGGCGAGACAACGTGCTTGTTTATTTGAGAGTTGGTGTAAAGCCGTAAACACAAAATCACACTCTGGTTCTTTAAAAATAAACGACAATGGAACATTACAATTGATGAAGACTTAACTGGGCTAGTAGAAACGTACTATTGACACTACACAAGCAACCTGTATCCTAGTGGGTGTTGTTTGAAATTTGTTTTCTATTTTGAAATGGAAACAATTTACAAAATCAAATCAATATCAGTTTATATGTTTCAAAGAATTGTTTTAAATTATTTGAAGCTTGAAGTTGTGTGTGAGTTGGTGTGTGTGTGTGTGTGTGTGTGTGTGTGTGTGTGCGCGTGTCCTTACTAAAAGGACAGTATAGGCTTATGAGCTCTTATTTTTCAATATGTAACCGTAAACATACTGCACTTTAAAAATATGTATCTTAAATATTTATGTGTATGTGTGTGTGTGTGTGTGTGTGTGTGTGTGTTTGTGTGTGTGTGTGTGTGTGTGTGTGTGTGTGTGTGTGTGTGTGTGTGTGCATGGGTGATTGAGCACAGGTGTGCATTCACATGTGCATTCACATGAGTACACTTCAGTGTGGATGTGTGTAATGGAGAGAGAAAGGGAGCGGATGTAAGTGTGGTCTTTGTGTGGCCTCCACCCCCTGACCCTGCACCAATGACCCCCGACCTTTGGCAGCCCTGCTGTCAGCACGACTGCTGTAAAGGAGAGTTGAAATGATTAGGATCCAACGACCTCCGCCCTGACCCCCTAACACACACACACACACACACACTCACAAACATACATACACATGTACACACAACTAACTCCCAACAGCTTTCAGTCTCTAAGCTGAAGACAGTCACCTCACACCTACTGTCATAAATCATGGTGTGTGGAGCTGACCAAACGCATGGCCTCTGACACAGTCATCAGAAACATGACAGCTAATGCCACTCTACAAAAAGCAGCAGGACACACATACCAGCAGAATTCAAAACCCACCCTTCTTCAGGAGAACAGAAAACCACACGTGGGCACAATCTCTCTCTCTCTCTCTCTCTCTCTCTCTCTCTCTCTCTCTCTCTCTCTCTCTCTCTCTCTCTCTCTCTCTCTCTCTCTCCAGGTCCTCATTTTCCCTGAAATGTTTTCTCTTCAGGGAAAGCAGAATTTGGCAACACTTATCTCCCGTGTGGAGAACTTTTTGAGTGAACGCATGTCTGCCCAGCACTGAATGACCTCGCCAGGCCAGGACGCAGTTTGCACTATGTTTCAGTTTCACCTCGGGGCTCAGAGCCTGAACCCCCCCCCCCCCCAACTCCAGCCCCACCCCCCGCCGACAGGGGCTCCTCTCTCTGGGCGTCCCTTCTCTCCATCTCCCGTGCGGCCGAGACTGAGCAGTTAATGGTTTTTCTTTTGTTGGAGGGCTGTTGGATCCAGGGGCCCTAGGGATACTGGGGGAGAGAGAGAATGAGAGAGAGAGAGGAAGTGAATGTAGAGATGGCAGCAGAGAGAGAGAAGACAGAGATCTTTGTTCAGATTAAGCGTGAGAAAAGCACTGCCATCTGACGAGGACCACCGAGGATGGGGACCACCCCCAAGGAGGGAGGACGGGAGGGACGAGGACATCTCTCACCCAGCCTCATGGAGCAGAGGAGATAGATTCGTTGGTTTCAGGAGGATTCCAGCAGTGTGACCTAGGATCTTCTCTCCGCCGTCTGTTCCTCAGGCCGCAGTCGTATGGCTTAAGGTATCAGGAGATGAGGGACCTTCTCACACACCTTTGCCAGCAGACAGTCAAAGACATTCCTCACACATTCCTGGACAGGCAGGGATGCTCAATCCAAGCTCCTTGTTGACCTGGACGTGGACCTGACCCCAACGTGCAGTGTGTGTGTGTGTGTGTGTGTGTGTGTGTGTGTGTGTGTGTGTGTGTGTGTGTGTGTGTGTTCTGGCTCATGTGCGACAGGAAGGTGGGGGAGGGGCAAGCACAGAGCAGGTAGACACTAGCTACAGCAGTTTACGGCTGTTCCTGCATTTAATACACCTGCCTGAACGGAATAATTACCTGATACACACACACACACACACACACACACACACACACACACACACACCTGATCATTCAGATGCAGGCGCAGAGGAGCAGAAACAACAACAAAAACAGTGTGTGTTCAGTATCAAGGTCCTGTGTTCATGGCTCTAGTTTACTGCAAGCTGTCTCTCGGGTGTTGTGCTTTATGTCCAAGGCACCATTCACAGTAATCATTCATTACTGTCTCTGCCCAAAGTATTCCTTATTATATATTGTAGCAATTTGTACATCTAGAACAATGTGACTCTGTCTTATTTGGATTTTCTGTGCGCTAGTTTATGGTGTTCAGAGGAAGGTAATCCACAGGTTGAGAACATCAAATGAAAGTTCAAAGTGTAGTGTACTCACACATGGGCGTCCAACGGTGGTGTTTCAGGAGTGGATCAGAGAGATTTCTGGTTTAACACGTGTGTGTGTGTGTGTGTGTGTGTGTGTGTGTGTGTGTGTGTGTGTGTGTGTGTGTGTGTGTGTGTGTGTGTGTGTGTGTGTGTGTGTGAATGGAACTGTGAGGACACCGTTAGCCTTGGAGGGCTGTATGAAGGCCCGCGGTGCTCTCAGCATTTCTGCTCTGGTTTTGTCCAAACAGACTCACACTTAAGTGCCACAAACTTGAGCATCAGTGTGTTTATGTGCATATTTTGTGTGTGTGCGTGTGTGTGTGTGTGGGGGGGGGTGTATCACTTTGAATTTAGAACCTTCTTCACAAATGCCCTCTAAATGTGTCACTGAGATCTGAGTTCAAAAATGGGACAACCCCCCTCCCCCTCCCCAAACACACACACACACACACACACACACACACACACACACACACACACACACACACACACACACACACACACACACACACACACACAAATTCACATGAGGGTAAAGCAAGTTAATGTGAATCCTTGTTTACGAGTGTGTGGTCAGTGTATGAAGATTCCCTGTTACGAACATTGTGTGGGTGTATGGAGAGTCCCTGTTACAAGTGTTGTGTGGGTATATTGAGAGTCCCTGTTATGAGTGTTGTGTGGGTATATGGAGAGTCCCTGTTACAAGTGTTGTGTGGGTATATGGAGAGACCCTGTTACAAGTGTTGTGTGGGTGTATGGAGAGTCCCTGTTATGAGTGTTGTGTGGGTATATGGAGAGTCCCTGTTACAAGTGTTGTGTGGGTGTATGGAGAGTCCCTGTTATGAGTGTTGTGTGGGTGTATGGAGAGTCCCTGTTATGAGTGTTGTGTGGGTATATGGAGAGACCCTGTTACAAGTGTTGTGTGGGTGTATGGAGAGTCCCTGTTATGAGTGTTGTGTGGGTATATGGAGAGTCCCTGTTACAAGTGTTGTGTGGGTGTATGGAGAGACCCTGTTACAAGTGTTGTGTGGGTGTATGGAGAGTCCCTGTTACAAGTGTTGTGTGGGTATATGGAGAGACCCTGTTATGAGTGTTGTGTGGGTGTATGGAGAGTCCCTGTTATGAGTGTTGTGTGGGTATATGGAGAGTCCCTGTTATGAGTGTTGTGTGGGTATATGGAGAGACCCTGTTACAAGTGTTGTGTGGGTGTATGGAGAGTCCCTGTTACAAGTGTTGTGTGGGTATATGGAGAGACCCTGTTATGAGTGTTGTGTGGGTATATGGAGAGTCCCTGTTATGAGTGTTGTGTGGGTATATGGAGAGTCCCTGTTACAAGTGTTGTGTGGGTATATGGAGAGTCCCTGTTACAAGTGTTGTGTGGGTATATGGAGAGTCCCTGTTATGAGTGTTGTGTGGGTATATGGAGAGACCCTGTTACAAGTGTTGTGTGGGTGTATGGAGAGTCCCTGTTATGAGTGTTGTGTGGGTATATGGAGAGTCACTGTTACAAGTGTTGTGTGGGTATATGGAGAGTCCCTGTTACAAGTGTTGTGTGGGTATATGGAGAGTCCCTGTTATGAGTGTTGTGTGGGTATATGGAGAGTCCCTGTTACAAGCGTGCGGGTATGTGGAGAGTCCATGAGTGGGGCCAGTGTATGGAGCCTACTTCTCGAATATTTTCTACTTTGCTTTATTTTCCCTGGCTGCTGCTTCTCACCGATCTCCTCTTCCCGCCTTCCTCCTTGGAAACGTAAAGCTCCTTCTTTTACAGCCCTGGTGAGCCCCAGCACAGTTTGAGCGCGTTTATTTGGTCTATCTGAGCCTCGTCTTTTTTTATGATGCAACCGTGAATTGCTTTCACAGCGAAATAGTACTGTTATGATAGCCCTGTTATCATTTCTTTCAGAGTAAGTCTTGGCAACAGGTTGTAGCAAATGCGGTTAACAAATGTTCCAGGACCAGGGATAAACTGAGGTAAAGGTACACTGCTCCTGTGTGTGCGCACGTGTGTGTGTGTGTGTGTGTGTGTGTTTGGGTGTGTGTGTAAGAGAGAAAGATGCTGACGGAAAATGGTGGACACAACACATTTGTTTGCACGTAACTTATTTCTGAATACACAGCTGCGTCTGACTGGAAAGAGCGTTCCAGATGCCCTCTAGATTTGACACGCCCTCTGGATATGACACGCCCTCTGGATTTGACACACCCTCTGGAAATGACACGCCCTCTCACATATTGACCTCTTTTATGCAGGACCACGAGCAGCAAACCTCACAGTTTTTAGCGAACATTCCCAGAGATTTTCAGCATTAGTCCAGAGCGGCATGGCGGCCAACGCAACCCAGTTGTGCTCCGGCTGTCTCTGATTGGTGGGTGCAGCAGTGCCTGGGCTTGGTGAGGCCGGTTCGCATAGCCAGCAAGCAGAAATATCTTAGAGCTCACCTGTGTCTAATCATCAGTGTGACTGCATGCATGTGGAACAGAGGGAAAGGTTAAGCTAGGAGAGAGAGAGAGACAGATGAATGATGGTGTATAAGAGATCATGTTTGCAGTAACATGTGGTATTGAATATCGTTATTGAACTGAGTGCATGTATGTTGCACACATGTATCTAATTGGGAATGCAAGGTTGCCATCACACTGTTTGTAAGTGTAGCCAGAGCCAGATCTGAGCTTCATAGCAGTTTGCCGAATTTCAGAACAAAGGAATTAAATTGAAACCACTGTTTCAGCTTGTCTGAGCATTAAGTTGATCTGTGGGGGGAGAGAGCGTCGTCGATAAACTGGGTCTGAACACGTCTGACTACGAGTCCTACAGTGACATCTGGATTTGGAACACTTTCTCCATGGAATTGAGCAGGTTGAGTTCTGATTGGTTGCAGGCGGCGACGAGGAAGGCAGTAAGTTCCGCCTCCTCACAGCTGTCCTCCTCACACCTGATCCAGAACCACCGGTTCCTCACACTGGGACCTCACACTGAGGTGCAATACCTGATGATATTAAATCACATGCTTACCGTGCCTTGCCATGTTTACAATATCACTGTTGAGCCTGGCTCTGTGTGTGTGTGTGGCTCTCCCCAATGTACTATCCCTTTCAAAACTTCTGAAAATGTTATTCTCTAATGCGCATATATGATTAGAAGGCAAGGGGGGCGGAGCCACGCGCTCCAGCTCTGTGCAAGTGCTTATCCCTGCAGAGAAACACAACACCAGGCTCCACACCACAGGGATTACTGGCCTCTATATTTAGGGTTTTATGTACATGAATATTGGCAGAAGCACTCTGTACATGTGACAGGGCGCGTGCACACGGGCAACAGCACATTTACAGAATCCCATAGCAACCGATTCACTCACAGAATGAGATAATACACAGACAAAGGGAGAGCAGAGGCAGCGACACCATGGCAACCGCCCGACTTCATCGAAGAACCTTATACATCGAAGAAATAATTATAGCCAATAGCAAACAAAAATATAACAGTTCAAATAACAAAACAGGAACATTAAGAGGTATAAAATAATTTAAGAAGTCTTCCTAAACGTGTCGTGAGTATTGGGTGACGGTGGTGAAGGGAGCCGTATCTGTCTGTAAAGGGGTGTCAGCCGACCACAGGACAACGTGGGGGGGTAGCAGGGACAGGTGTGTCCACACAGTCCTCACGACGCGGCCGAGACCAGAGACAGGCTGGACGAGAGGTTCCGTAGACACGAGGACACACACGGAGCTGTGACGGAGCTGACGGCAGCGGCCAGCGGGGGGCGCCCTCTGCGACTCGTTATTGGAACCCGTTGACAAAACTCGTTAACTTGACTCGTTAGGAGAAATAAACAGGACACTATCTCTCTAGAAGCAGTTCAGTCTCTGCTGCACAGAGCTGGTGGTGCGCACCAAGTAGTCAGTCTGCAAAAGAAACAACTTAGTAGAATATCACTTCCAGTTAAATAAACTTCTTTTTTTTCTCTCATTATATATATAATATATTTACTTCTGTGCAGAGTCTGTTTTGTTTTATTTTCATTTTCTCATTTCTATTCCATTTATCGTTTTAGCAGTTCTTCCTTGTTTTCACCAGCTTGCTCTGGTACTTGACCGAGTGGCCGTTGTGTCCGACCACGTAAACGTCCAGCAGGTAACTCTTTCCCGGCTCCAGGCCGGCGACGGTCTCGGTGGTGACGGCCCTCTGCAGGTTTGCGCTGTGGAAGTACTTGCAGAGCACCTTGTCGGCCTTGCGTCGCGTCTCGGGCCCCGCGCACTGGTTGCGCTCGCGTTTGCGCTCCTCCTCCCCGTAGCTGGCCGCCACCTCGCGCCGGTACACGCAGTACTTGTTGCGCTCCTGCGTTCCGAGCCAGGCGACCGTTACCGAGTCGCACGTGCGCAGCCGGTCGAACGCCTTGACCCGCGTGTCCTCGGGCAGCGAGGGGAAGGGCTGCTTGCCGGCGGCGCGAGTGCTGGCCAGCACGCGCAGGGACGAGGCCCCACGACGCGACCCCCTCAACCGGATCTGGTACTTGGCCTTGGGCCTGCCGCGCAGCTGGAACTGCCTCACGCCCTCCACCGTCTGCGAGAGCAGCAGCTTGCCGTCGCGCCGCACCTGCAGCTGCACGGCGTCCAGGCACACGTGCACGTGGAGGGTCACGCGCTGGTGCGAGGCCACGGGGGCGAAGCGCAGGAGCCTGCTGCCGCGTCGGCGCACGAAGACGTCGGCCACCTTGCCGTCCTTCAGCTCCAGGGTCTTCTGCACCGCCTCCTCCTTGGTGCGGGCGAACGTGCCCACGTACGCCGTGCTGCCGTTGGTGGCCGCGCGCACGGCGAAGACGTCGAAGTAGTACTGCGTGTCCGGCTTCAGGTCCGTCACGGTGAAGATGTTCTTGTTGCCGATGCACAGCTTTTGGATGTCCGAGGATCGGCCGGGCTTGGCGCCGTAGAAGCGGGAGGGCTTGGCGGCCGCCGCCCTCTTGGCAGACAGGGACGTGGAGCGGTCCTTGCCGAGGTCGTTCCCAGGAGGCCCGAAGCCGAAGTGGGTGAAGTCGAACGGGCTGAAGTCCCGGCCCGGCTTGGGCGCGGCCATGAAGCCGTCGTCGGAGCCCATCTTGGCCTCGGCGGCGCACAGACTCTTGAAGTTGTGCTCCTTGTTGACCACCACGCAGTACTGCACGGGCTGGCCCATCAGCGAGCCCGTAGGGGTGGGCTTCCAGGCCAGCGTGACGGTGGTGCGACCCAGGGCGGTCACGTCCACCCGCGGGTCGTAGGGCAGCTCCGGGTACGGCTGGTCGGATTCGGGCGTGGTGCTGGCGTACACCTTGAAGCTACTGTCCTTCTCGGTGGAGAAGACCTCCAGCTGGTAGAGGCCGGAAGGAGAGCTGCTGGAGATGAAGGACTCCACGTCGTTGCCCTTGTAGGTGAAGAGCTCCGAGCCTTCACTGGTCGTCACCTGCTGCTTCTGCTGTTCCAGCGGCTCCGGTTCACCTGGAAAACACACATGGACACAGACACACACTTTGATTAGGCACACACATATCCTCACACCAAACACACCTGCAGTAAAAAGGGCTGAGGGCTACAGACGTTCTGGTTCAGGTTCAGTTCTTGTTGAAAACACACATACACAACCTTGTTAGGTCTTACACTAATACACACACACACTCACACACACAAACACACTAAAGAAGTTATTCACCACCTTTAGGAATTATTGACTTTTCAGGAAATCCACTTTTTTTGTTGTTTGGACATCCGTGACCATTTAATGCAGCCTAGCTCTCCCAATAACAACACACTTTCCTCTCCATGTTTCCCCCCATCTGGCAGTTGATTGGCTGCTCACGCCTCTAGCGGCCATGTTTTCTCTCCAAACATCACTGGGACACCTCTGTGGCACACAGAGGCGCCTTGTGGCAGCCCAGTGGGCACCGGGCCCAGCCCAGGCCAATCAGGGCACAGACTGGGACCAGTCCAAGCCATTCAGGGCTCGGTTAAAGCCCAGCCAAGACCAATCAGGGCCCAGTCCAACTCGATCCAGGCTAATCAGGGCCCAGTCCAGACCCAGTCCTGAACTTTCCCTTTGGTGCCAAAAACATACGGTTTCATTTGTGTACTATCGCCTACACGCTAAATTAACCCATGTCATGCTCAAAGGAGTAGCTGGCCAAACACAACGCAAGTCTAGGGAGTGTGTACAAAGACCCTGAGCTTTGGGGAGGGTCAGGTACATCTCTGTATGTTCACATGACGCTGTGGGAAAAAATAGTGTGTAGAGCTTTACGCACTGGTACGATCCATATGCCCATCACTGACAGAGCTGAAGCGGCAGCTGAAACGTCTGGTGTGGCTATGGATGATGATGATGATAAATGACTCTTCCTTAAACCCCACACCCCCCAACAGACAGCAGCCAAGTCGAATCATCAGGCAAACCAACAGGGAAATGCTACATATTTTGTCCAATCAGAACCACTAAGTAAGGAACCAATCAGTGAATTAATATGGGACTGAATGATGAGGGCTCTCTGTCTTTTAGCTAGAAGGTCTGGACCCTATTACCGAGACCTCCTCCACACACACACACACACACACACACACACACACGCTGACAACATTATAGTAGTGTGCACACATGGACATCTTTTGGACTCATCCGGAAACACACACACACACACACACACACACACACACACACACACACACACACACACACACACACACACACACACACACACACACACACACACACACACAAACAATGCGCTCAAGCACTTTCATATGCGTAATGACAGCTTCTCTCCCACTGCCTCTTCTATCTCCCCCCTCTCTAACCCAAACCACCATTACACTCCACGGCTGCTGGGCTGGGGTTCCAGCATTTGGGGGAGTTTTGCTGAGTTTTGAGTTGAGTTTCTTGTGCTTTTAGAGACTCTGGGGACAGATCATCAATGAGAGAGGAACTGCCCAACCGGCAGAGAGAACAAGAGACTCCAAGAGGCAGCATTTACGACCTTCCTGTGATGGGACAAAGAACCTGGGAGGTCATGACCCTTTTTAGCTTGAATTGTGTGCTGATTTGATTGGGAAGCAGTAAAGAAAGAGACTATTCATCTATAACATCATATTTATGACCTGTCTCGCCTTTTTATTTCCATCCTCTTTTCCCCAGATTGTGGACGTCACTTGCGGTTCATGTTCGCGTGCACACACACACACACACACACACACACACACACACACACACACACACACACACACACACACACACACACACACACTGGAAAAGGCTGGCAGATGCAGGATGGGGTCCCGCCACCTCACAGACAACAAATATTTACCCAGATTTATGCTTCTTCACTTTGCCCGCACGCGCTCAGTCATGCAGTCTCTTCTCTGTTTTTGCAAATCAATCGACAACTATTTTTACCCTCTTTCCACAACTGCCTCTCTAGGCAATTCAAAAGTCTTTTGAACGGGCTGGCATCTTTCTGTCTGGCACACATTCACGTAATGTCACCTTATAAAGAGGGCCGGTTTTACTAATATAGACTAAAAAGGACTTGTAGTCAAAAGACTCACAGTGACTATATAATTTGTCTAAGTGGCATGTCTGAAAAACCGCTAGTTTCAACACCACGTACGTACTGCAACCATGACAGGGAGTATTGCAGGAGAAAATGTATCTGTTAAAGCTACACATAAGGACATAATGTCTGATTTGAATCATGTCTGATCCTCTGGAGGTGAGTAGAGGGACACGTGGTACACTGTATGTGTGAGAAATAGCATACACACTGTATGTGAGAACTAGCATACACACTGTATGTGTGAGAACTAGCATACACTGGGTGTGTGAGAACTAGCATACACTGGGTGAGAACTAGCATACACTGGGTGTGTGAGAACTAGCATACACTGGATGTGTGAGAACTAGCATACATACTGTATGTGTGAGAACTAGCATACACTGGATGTGTGAGAACTAGCATACACACTGTATGTGTGAGAACTAGCATACACTGGGTGTGTGAGAACTAGCATACACTGTATGCATGAGAACTAGCATACACTGGATGAATGACTACACATACAGGTTATTATAAAGCACACTGGAGATTTATACGCCAGTGCACACTCCTGAAATGAAAAGGGTATGTATGTATCTGGGCCCGAACCGCCTGGTCGTACTGAGTGCATGAATCCATCTACCCTGGAAACCCTGGAGTGAGAACAGGGTCATATACTGGTCTACAGCAGGTGGGTGGAGTCGGCGTGGGCTAAGGGGAGGAGCTTTACCTGAGGCCTCGCCACTAGCCTCCTCCGGCAGCTCCTGGAGCGTCAGCCTCCACTCGAGCGGTGTGTCGCATGGCGTCACCGTCACGGACAGTGGCGTGTTGTCTTCCTCAACCACAAAGTAGTACCTGAGGAAGAAAAGAAGTGCCGTCCAGTTCATGAGGCCCGGGTGGAGTTCAGTTCATGAGGGCTAGGGTGGAGTTCAGTTCATGAGGTCCGGGTGGAGTTTAGTTCATGAGGGTTAGGGTGGAGTTCAGTTCATGAGTGTAAGGTTGAAGATCAGTTCATGAGTGTTAGGGTGGAGTTCAGTTCATGAGGGTTAGGGTGGAGTTCAGTTTATGAGTGTTAGGGTGGAGTTCAGTTCATGAGGGTTAGGGTGGAGTTCAGTTTATGAGTGTTAGGGTGGAGTTCAGTTCATGAGGGTTAGGGTGGAGTTCAGTTTATGAGTGTTAGGGTGGAGTTCAGTTCATGAGGGTTAGGGTGGAGTTCAGTTCATGAGGGTTAGGGTAGAGTTCAGTTCATGAGGCCTGGGAACACGGTAAGCCACCCTTAAAGCTAGAATGGTTTCCTGTGACAAACTCAGACAAACTGAGTAGGCAAAAGATTAGTTGATTAATAATTAATATTAATTAATTAATAATAACAAATATATGGGCTAGCAATGCATGGGGAGAGGTTTAATGATATACATATACACACACGCGCACACACACACACACACACACACACACAAATCTATGCATATATTAAACATTTCTAAAAACCTCTCCCCAAGCATGGCTGGCTCACCTCCTTAAAATGATACTGAGATTTGAGAATCGCCTACTGAACAGAGCCATAATATTTTTCTGTCCCCCAACTCCCATCCTGTGCTACCACTGGGTGAGCAGAGCTCTGCAATTTTGACCAGCCTTCAGAGGCGCAATGAAATGAGGACAGAGTAATGATCCGCTGATGAGGTATTACAGCAAACAGCTCCCAAACGACCCGCTGTGGCTCTCTATATGACATCACCCTCTGTAGCTCTCTATTTAACATCACCCCCTGTAGCTCTCTCTATGACATCACCCTCTGTAGCTCTATATGACATCACCCTCTGTAGCTCTCTATGACATCACCTTCTGTAGCTCTCTCTATGACATCACCCTCTGTAGCTCTCTATGACATCACCCTCTGTAGCTCTTTATATGACATCACCCTCTGTAGCTCTCTATATAACATCACCCTCTATAGCTCTCTATATGACATCACCTGCTGTAGCTCTCTATATGACATCACCCTCTGTAGCTCTCTATATAACATCACCCTCTGTAGCTTTCTATATAACATCACCCTCTATAGCTCTCTATATGACATCACCTGCTGTAGCTCTCTATATGACATCACCCTCTATAGCTCTCTATATGACATCACCTGCTGTAGCTCTCTATATGACATCACCCTCTATAGCTCTCTATATGACATCACCTGCTGTAGCTCTCTATATGACATCACCCTCTGTAGCTCTCTATATGACATCACCCTCTGTAGCTCTCTATGACATCACCCTCTGTAGCTCCCTATATGACATCATCTGCTGGCACACGGTTATAGCCGGTGGTAAGTGGTAAGTATGCATAAAAATGTGGGATTTCAAATTGAGGGTATTCCATTTGCTACCTGTGATGTTAAAGTCATTTTGCAGTTTCAAGACAGTCAGCGTGGAGTTGGGACACAAACGTTGGGTTCTTGCATAACTGCTGTATGTGGGAGAGACTGTGGCAGAAAAGGACTGTGGCTCTCAGACAGCCTGCGGACGCGAGATACAAACGAAGGCCATCCCCGAGCGCTAACCACGACGCTGCTATTGCTCCCCTCCCTCGCCGCCCCCAAACTGCTCCCACCTCACCAGGAGGTCCGATTCAGTTGCACAGGACTCCCCTGATCCTCCCAGAATCTCATCAGCTTCTTCCCTGGGGAGCGTGGGAGAGGGTGAGGGCAGGGGCGGACTGGCATACATTGCTACCGGGGATTTCCCCGGTGGGCCGATGGGTTAGTGGGCCGGTGGGCCGCCGGTGGTTTAACTCAGCCCGTGGAGGAGCCACTGCCGCGCACTGCGGCCCCGGCCCGTAGTCACGCTGCTGTTTAACGGTGTTAATACCTCCCCCGCTCCAGTCAGACTAACCTGCTCAGCGCGGCCGCGGTCTGAGCCTGTAAACACATGAACGAGTTGGACCGCGGCCGCGGACTGGGCCAGCTGGTGCGGGCTGACAGTATGCAGCGGAGATCAGAAAAAAACCAACTTGTCCCAGAAAATACGGGCCGGACTACGAAAACATACAGCAGTTTAAATTGTAGATAACATGTTATTTTAAATGTACTGCTGTCGCCTCTGCAACGTCTAAGGCAAATTACCTTAACACGGTTAACACGGACGCAAGTGGCGGTCTTCAAGGCAGAGCACTGTGCACTGTTTTTTTAAAGCTATTGAAATTCTTAGATTAAAACTAACCACCACAAATAGGTAAGAGGAAGAAATACCCACATTAGAGTTGTAGGTTGTTCTTTAGGATGCACTTTGCGTAAAACAACTTGTTTGGTTGTCTTATGGTGGACTATTTAACAACTTGTTTGGTGGTCTTATGGTGGACTATTTAAAAGCCACTATGTGGCTTTGTAATCATATTATTGCTGGAATTAATATTGTCCCTATGACAATAAACGCCGTCATATACACTACGTGCCATGTATAGATTCATATACAGTATACACACACATATACATATATATATATATATATATATATATATATATATATATATATATATATATATATATATATATATATATATATATATATATCAGTGGGGAACCGTCAGGGCCCTCTACGCCCTCTCAGAGGGCCTAAAATATTCTTAAAGCATTATATATATAATTATCCAATTTTATTTTATCTACTTACAGTTTGACATTCGACATCTAAACAATTACAAAAATATAAGCAAATAAAATATTCACCCGTGTCTATTCAATCTGTGTTGGAAGGTGAGGGGTTGAGTGGAAGCCTGTGAGCCTGTGTCTCCCCCTATCAGGACTGTGATGCCCGCTGTTCGTTTACAGAGGGCCTGGCAGTTATAATTCAGCGCAATACCAGTTTCAAATGACAGCAAAATTGACCAATCATATCTTCTCTCTTAGTGGGCGGGCTTAACTGTATGATAATTTCCGCCCGCTGTGGCGACGCTAGCTGTCGTTAGCACCATCGCTAGCTAGTTTCGATTCATCCCTTTGACGTCCTCGTGCGCGTTGTTTACATATTCCGCTTCCGAGAACCACGGAGCTGTGAACCTTATTTTGTTTGGAAACTTATTTTGCTTAAGATGTTATCTAGTACAGATATTATTGTTTATTGCGTTTTTAAAGCTGTACTGTCGTCTCAGTTTTTCTTTATTTAGTTTATTAAGAAAGGAAAAAAATAATTTCGGGGGGGAGGGGGGGGGGTAGCGGGCCCAGGTTTAAAGGTCACGGTTCGCTACTGAGATATATATATATATATATATATATATATATATATATATATATATATATATAGTGGGCCAGTCTGTCAGGAACTCCCGGGCCACTTTTTCTCCCCAGTCCGCCCCTGGGTGAGGGTGTTCTCTTTCGTGAGAGGCACCCACTTCTCTGACCACTCCTTCATCAGAAGGGAGTCTCTCTCCGACACACTCCCACGCACAAACCCATTCCCCAGCAGATTCCCCATAATGCACGGCTCCCGCCGCCCTCGTGGACTGGCCGTTGGCAGTAATAGAGTCCATATTCTCCATTAGCACACTTGAAACGTGCACACATGGACATGCTAAGCACAACTCTGCCCTCTGTGTTTTTGAAAACGTGCAAAGGAACATGTGGCTTTGTGGGTGGAAGGTGTGTGTGTGTGTGTGTGTGTGTGTGTGTGTGTGTGTACGTGCAGCAGTACCTCTTAGGCGTATCTCTGAACAGGTATCCGCTAATCTCGGCTCCATCGGGTATGACGGAGGTGTCATGGAACAGAGTCTTATCCCGGATTTGCATCTGGAACAGCCCTTCATCACGTGTGGGAAGCTTCTGCCCCTCCACCCACGGCACCACCAGCAGCAGGAGTGCGCAGAGGCAGCCGTACACCACCCTCATCCTGTGAGCAAGAGAAGGAGCAAAGGAGAAAGAGAGGAGAAAAAGAGGGATCTTAATGTCTCAGACAGGCGAGATGTTAGGACATGGTGCTGGGTGTGCACCTGGACTGTCTCTGAGGCTGGGTTCTGTCTTCTGGCTTAGCCATGATCATTTACAGATGAGGATAAAACCCACCTTACTCTCACCACCCCTTTTATTCCCAAAATAGGCATTCGAGAAGGCCAGAGGACTTAGGTGCTGCATGTCAGGATTGTAAAACACCGCACCATTACAACCAATACAGTTCAACTTCAAGGGGAACTGGTCCTGGACCAGATAGAGCAAATAGAGCTGGGGACTGATTCACTGCACTTTGATGCTACCTTGATTTGAACACAGATGCAGCAGGCACTAGGCCTAGAGTAGCTAGCACTAGGCCTAGAGATTTACTAGCACTAGCACTAGGCCTAGAGTATTAGTAGCACTAGGCCTAGAGCAGGGGTACTCAACTGGCGGACCGCGGACCCGAACGCAATCCTGTCCGGACCCAATCTCATTCCTGATTAACTGGATACGGACCCAAAAAAAACTGTAGCATTTATTTCAGGGCTATTGAAAAAACACTCCGTCATGAGTGTTCGGCACCCCCCCCCCCCCATTCAACAACTTACGTTCGCCCCCCCCCCCCCCCCCCCCCACTCAACAACTTACGTTCGCCACCCCCGCCGCACCGGACCTCAAGTCATAGGTATCTGCCAAAATTGGACCGCGGACCAATTTAGTTGAGTACGCCTGGCCTAGAGTATTACTAGCACAAGGCCTAAAGTATTACTAGCTCTAGGTCTAGAGCAGGGCTAATCAACTATATTTTTCTGCGGGCCAAATTTGGCAGATAGCTCTGACCTGTGGTCCGGGGGGGCGGGGGGTGGGGGTGAACGTAACACTCGTGGCAGAGTGTTTTTTCAATAGTCCTGAAATAAATGCTCCGGTTTAAAATTTATTCTCCCGTCAAAATTAAAAAATATTTTTAACAATTTATTCTGGGTCCGGATAGGATGGCATTTGGGTCCGTATCCGGACCGAGGTCCGTTGGTTGCGGACCACGGAAATAGAAATTTGCAGAGTTAATTAGGAATGAGATTGGGTCCGGACAGGACTGTGTTCGCCTGTTAGTAACCTCTGGTCTAGAGTATTACTAGCACTAGGCCTAGAGTATTACTAGTACTAGGTCTAGAGTATTACTAGCACTAGGCCTAGAGAATTACTAGCACAATGCCTAGGGAATGCAGCTCTATGTAGTTTTACACACACACAATCATAGTCACACACACACACATACTCACACACACACTCGTACACACTTTCATTAGATTACATATAATCTACTTGATCCCACTTGGCCAATACACTCCCTGAGTTCAACTGAGACATAATGAAAACCCTTTTACTAATTATCTCACATCCATGACAACAATGCACTGAGATGCTTAGACTGCACTTTGTGATGTCACAAAAACACTGACAGCTACCCCAGTACCAGCAATGCTGTGTAAAGGGCAGTCATGGCCTGGTGGTTAGGGAACTGGTCTTGTGACCGGAGGGTCGTGGGTTCGATTCCCGGACCTGAGGCCATGACTGAGGTGCCCCTGAGCAAGGCCCTTAACCCTCAATTGCTCACTTGTGTTAAAAATGTAAGTCGCTCTGGATAAGGGCGTCTGCCAAATGCCATAAATGTAAATGTATAAGTCTCACACACACTCTCGTGTGCGCTCACACAAGCTCACACACATGTACAGCACATGCGATTGTGTCTGTCCGTGCTGCAACTCACTCATCTGTCGTGGCCAGTCCCTACGTCCCTCCTTCCCTGGGTCGCCACGCCGACATCACCACCCCTACAGTGTCCGTACGGATCTTTTCCTGGCTTTATGTTAAAGGTGCTTAAGGCTCTGACAATGCTGGGCAGATTTGCCATTAACCTGATACAGTGCAAAGCAGGTCTGTTTGATCCAGCTGAGAATTTATTATAGAAACTGGATAAGCAAGACAGCTTACACTCTGGGGGGAATTACCCATCTAGGAAAACTCCTACACTGGGAGATGAATGGAGTTGAGTGGCAAACAATATTGATCTCAAATGCATTTGACCGTTATGGTCAAGTGACATTAAAGTTTAAGGTCAGAATTTTGGGTTCAGATGGCTGATTCAAATGACTCCAGATGGCTCTCCCTGTTTACACTTAACTCACATCAGATCAGCCTCACTGGTTTCTTTACCGATGACAGACTGATAAGAGAGCAGCTATTCCGCTGCTGCTTCTTCTGTGTGTGTGTGTGTGTGTGTGTCCCTGCTCATTACCCAGCATGCCGAGCTGAAGCGAATCGTGGCCCTCTCGCTTCTAAATGGGAGTCAGATCATATTCTCTGTCTATTGATTGGCCTCCATCGATCGAAACTGACGGGAAGCCCCCCCCCACCCCCACATCCCCCCACC
Organism: Brachyhypopomus gauderio; assembly: GCF_052324685.1. Classification (NCBI taxonomy): domain Eukaryota; kingdom Metazoa; phylum Chordata; class Actinopteri; order Gymnotiformes; family Hypopomidae; genus Brachyhypopomus; species Brachyhypopomus gauderio. The sequence goes on along the minus strand of NC_135231.1, from coordinate 8,387,726 downwards.
CCTGCTGATATAATCAGGCTAATGACGACAGATTAGCCTGATAATTCACTGCCGTTTTACCACAGGGGGAGAGAGAGCGAGAGGGTGTGTCCTTTTAATGACCCTCGCCCAACTATCCCTGCCTGACTCCCCCCACACTCGCTCTCTCTCTCTCTCTCTCTCTCTCTCTCTCTCTCTCTGCTCTGCTCTTTCTCACTGTCCCAGTCCCTTCGGTGTCTTCCTGTTGTCATTACTGTAAGTCTGATACATTAAAGAAGCATTTTACATTGGGGGCTTCAGCAAAACCAGTACAACCAGACAAAACATTACTGCTCTCAGAACACACTCCCATCCCCTCTTCATTGATGCCAAAGACAAGCATCGGATCTGGTGACCCTCAGCCAAGCAGAACCATTACACGGCCAGTACATGGGGAGGGACTCATAACTGTAAAACTGGAGCCATGACAGCCCGGAGAAGTCGACTCCATCCCAGAGTCAAAGCCTCTCAGCTCACTGGGCAGATCCCTCTCGGCGAATGCTGTATCACGGCACGGACCGCAGGGCGGAGCCGGACTGGTGTGCCGTAACAGGACACGCCACGTTCTAGAGCACAAGCTGTGCGCAGACGTCGATCAGACGCACGCTGACAGGCATCGAGAGCGTCGGTCAGTTGGTCGAAAATTCCACCGGGTTCCACGAATGCGAACGTCTTTCCCAGAGCGGACAGTGTTCCCTTGCTAAAATAAAACTTCAAAACAGGTCCATCTGGAACAAATAATGCTTAATGTCTAATTAGAACCATGTAGAAAGTCTGATGGCAATTTGAGAGTGGATCATTTAAAGCCAGAGCTGGCTGTCATCGTGTCAACTTTGTTTGGCTGCCATTTAATTTATTTGTATATCTTATTATTCAATATTTTTCCTGATTTAGCTAAAACAGATACATCATTCACAACCTTTGGAGCATATATCAAATGAGATGTGTGATGAATTGAGCAGTGTGGTAAATTGTGTACTTTGTGTATACTTTGTGTACCGTGTCTGTGTGTGTGTGTTTGTCTGTGTGTTGCGTGTGCATTTACATTTGTCTGTATGTGTGCCTGAGACAGAGACCGAGTGTGTAATAAAGTTGGCTCTAGGACTGAAAGTGATAATTCTAAACAGCTTTGACTCTTTGATCACGATTATGGGCCATGGTGTCTGAATGTCCACTTCAAACCACTCTTAATCACTACCATTAAAGCCAAGATACAAAGGTTAACTTCATCAGTGTTATTTGACTAATTCCAGCAGGATTGTATTCAAAACCATAATTCACCATTAAACATTTTCTGTGATCTTAACGGTCATCTACAATAACTAGCATATGATTTAGAATTACTTGTGAGCAGCTGTTTTAAAACTCAATGACAATGGCCATCTGTTTTCTCCTCCTAACGGTGTGTTTCCCCTCTAAGCTTTGTTTAGGTGACCATGTACATGAGGGTAATCAGAGGAGGCAAAATGCATCATCATCGTTAATGGTTATAACCCCATAATCATCGCATAACGGTGTTCATTAGGGACAGAGAGAGGCGCGGCGTGAATCGCGTTGGTGGAATGAAAGAGTTCACCAGGTCAAAACAGTCGTTAATCAGTCCATCAGTGAGACGATTGAACTGATTGATCACCTTTCAGAAGGTCTGAAAGGTGTTAAGATGTGTTTTTTCAGTGAATATATAGAAGAGTGACTTCATTATCACCATGGTGTAACACTCATTTTCTTCCTGATGGATCCTTCCTGTCCTGACAGAGTTGCTCAGAGATCCATGCCAATCACAAGGTTCAAATAACATGGTCTCTTCCTGACGAACAAATACAAAGGTTATTAATGAGATTCATGTGGGTGCAAAGAACACAGAGGAATGCACTGGGATTTGAACTGCAGCCTCAGCAGGAACCTGTGTTCATGCAGCACACAAGCGCTGATCCGGCATCAGCCCTCAGCACGGCCACACACGCCTCCATCACACACTCTTACAAAACCACCTGATCCTGGAACAGCTACTTCCACTCGCTCCCATTCTCTAAGACGTGCCACACATCAAGAGCCCTGGCCTTCAGTTCCTGCCAAACCAAAGCAGCAGCGCTGTGCCCGGTTAGCCAAACACACACACACACGCGCGCACGCACACACACACACACACACACACACACACACACACACACACACACTCCACTCTGCCGCCAGACTCTTGTCCTGCTTGGCTCACACACGCAGCAGTGTTTGCAGAGGCTAGGCGTAGAGGGTGCTCAGAGAAGAGTCTGTCGCACGCTTATTCACGCTGTCCCCGTGCGATGAGGAGGGCGTGTCCAGGGAAGCGTGCAGCACCGCAGCAGAAGCCCCGCCCCTTGCGCCCGCCCCGTGCATGGTTGGAACGCGCACGCTCGCACATTCTGACCAATCAGCAGCCGTTCTCCAGCTGAGCTCCCTAACCTGAAGGGCCGAGGGCGTATTCGGGCTCTCCCTGCCCTGAAACACCTGCTGGTGAGCACCTGCAGGTGGGGGCGGAGCCGGGTGTGAGAACACACTCCAGTGTGTGGCGGCATCCCACGTAGGCTGCAGGGGGAGAAGGTCTATGTAAGTCTTTAGAGCTGGACAGGTCCTGCGCTGCCTCCAGGTTTAAGGGAGGAGGGTGGAGGAGGGTGGAGGAGGTGAGGTGGTGCGGCGGGTCTATCTGATGAGTTCACTCCACAGCTGGGGTTGGGTGGAGGAATGTCACACAAACTATCTGGTAACTGAAAGTCCACGAAAGTGGACTGTTCCTCCAGAGCTCTCTCTCTCTCTCACACACACACACACACACACACATCTCTCTCACACACACACACATATACACATCATCACCATATCAAGACTGAGAGCACAAACAGGCACGGTGGGCAACCAGTCAATCACTGACTTTTCTGTGTCGTCAGGCCAGCGAGCACAGAGGCGCTGTTCAGAGGGTGTGTGAGGATCACGTAAGACGACAGGCGAGTTGTTTGTGTGCCCCCCCACCCCCCTAAGGGCTCTCGCTGGGAAAGAACATTCCGGAGGGAATATTCAGAGGGTTTTAAGGGTTGAACAGGTATGGAAATGAGTGGTTTGTGGGGGAAAAAAAGTGGCATGAATGATGAAGGAAAACCCCCAGCTCCGCACATACAGGTTGTGAGACGGGAGTCCTGACCGGAGTCCTGTCCAGCACGACCGGACCACTGTACATACTCAGCGGCCTGACAAACCCACCGGACACCCAGATGGCCACTGCAACAGTGGCGGAGTTCTTTCAGTGCCTCAGTTTTCATATGCAAATGGGGGGTTTAGATACGCTATGTGACACAGACCTTGCCCATTTTCACACTTTTGTCCCACTTTTCATTCTTTCTCTGAGAGAGTAAGAGAGAGAGAGAGAGAGAGAGAGAGAGAGAGAGAGAGAGAGAGAGAGAGAGAGAGAAAATGGAGATGTGGGGCTTAGCCTCACTGTTATACAGTTTTTCAGATTCTCTTTTTCTCTGTCTGCCTTTCCTAAGCTGAGATGGGAAAATATCACTGACTAGCACAACAGATCAGGTAGCCAACCATGCAGCTCACATTCTCACTCTTGGCATTTTTCTGGCTGATATTATACCATTTACAAACGACAGATTAGCAAGTCTTTGCAGTCTTTTTCCTGAGCGATTTAAAAAGCAACTCGCAGGAATTTCTCAGAGCCAAATCTTCCACAGATGGGACTTAAACTACTGCCTCACACACACACACACAACACAAACAGTCCGGGAGTCTGGGATAGTTCATTTAGATAAAGGAAAAAAGGGTGTCCGTCATTACCATAAAGAGCAGCTTTCCACCGCATCTATGGTATTACCTGAAGAATAGCTGATAACTCATATATTTACGCCATGACATAACGGATCGTGCAGGTGCGTTTGTGCACCTATTTGGGGACGGGACGCTACCAGAAGCGTAGAAGTTGCGGTCAGATTAGAAAAAGTTCAATCGTTGTTTCTCTTCTCAGAGGGGCCAGTTATCTGGGCTGAGACGTTTTGTAAAGACCCACCGACAAAATGTTCGCCACGCACGGTTGAAGGGGGCGAGGACGAATATTGATGAATTGCGGTCTGATGGTTTAGGACGGTTCTTAGTCACCCTCGAGAGCATGGGAACGACGTCTCGCGCACAATGCGGCGCGATCGCTGCCTCGAGACCAGCGCGCGCTGTAAAAGGCTTTTTATTGAGCTCGTGCTCCCTCTAAAATACAGCCAGGCACGAGAAACTAAATTAAAAGAGCGTGCGTGCTCGGGCTTGATTGAAATGTGTTTGAAACCCTTAACTTTCCGGAGTTGTAAAACCGCAAAAACCCCCTTGCCTTGCGTTCTGGCAGGAGTTTCAAAGAGAGTCGTTCTTTACTCGGAGAGTCCCGATCTGTTTCCCCTCATACCACCGACAGTTCGCAAAAAAACTATTTACGAGCTCTTAAACCACGCGTTACGGAAATGCCAGAGCAGGTAGTGCTACAGCTGATATCGCTCAGATGCCAGGGGCTTATATCGACCAAATGAAATCTTATAGTCTGCATGCCTAACGGAGGCTGAGACAACGCGTTTGTGTTGCATGACTAGACATCATTAAGAAAGTTCATACTAAAACTATATGAAATGTTAAAGTTAATGTAATGACTCAACATACTATAATAATAATTAGGCTACTTTACCTTCAGCTCGTTTCTGTCCTGTTCTGCAGCACTGTTTAAACCTTCTGTTGTTGTTTTTTCATCCAGAAGCGAAAATATTCAACTGCTCGACATCACATTAAAAAAAAAACAGTATGAAATCGCCGTACGTTTAACTAGATTCGAAAGTGAACTTTAATAAAGTTGTCCTTGGTGGATGTGCGATAGATTCCTCGGGTCAGGTCTGCGGAGGCTGCACGGTGAGCGCCGTGGATGCGTGCTCTCAGATCTAGAGGATTAATGTGGCTCCACACTCGAGAGAGAGAGAGAGAGAGAGAGAGAGAGAGAGAGGGGTATCCTAAGTTTGGGCAGCGCGTCCTCCCCTGCTGCGCGCCTGCTATTGAGACTCCAACTGAACAGAGTCCAGATAGTGCGAACTCTGTCCGTTCGCTCTCTGAAGTGACTCCCAGAGCCAGCCCACTTCTCCTGGACCACGCAGCGCACCCCCCACGCAGTCCCCCCCCCCCCCCCCCCACGCGCACCCCCGCGCGCCGCCTCTCCCTCTCCCTCTCTCTCGAACACAGAAACTGCCAAACGCGGGACTCTTTACGAGCAAATCATTTTATGAATGAAAAAGCTCTTCGCACACACTTTTGTTAGTCCACCATGCCAATTTTTCCTGTTCCATTTTCTGATCATTTACACGCTGATGGGTGCAGTTAAACGTGGACAGGCGCACCAACGTGTGCTTGAACTTGAGATGTGGCAAACTGTAACCGAGATATTTTTTACATATTTATACATATTTTTATTATAATATAGGATACTTTTTTTTTCAAAACGGAAATAATAACGAAATAGTCATACACGGAGATGTTTAACGTAAAGCAACCATATATCCCGCCCGTTTCAGCTGCAGCGCGCACGCGCTCCAAAGTCGCGCACCTCGTGCGCTTCAGACGGGGCCCGCGTGCGAATGAGAAAGTTAATTAGGGGACAGAGAGAGACGGGGAGAAGGAGCCGGAGAAATTCCCACGTCTACTTCGCGCCGCTCTTTGTCTCTCCCTCTTTTGTCTCTGGGTTTTTATTTGTCCGTTGCTTTTACAGACAACTGTTTGCCTACAATAAGCAGCCGTACACAGCCAGCAGACACGCCGCCCCGAGGGGTTTGTGTAAAGCGGGGACGTCGTTTGCTTTCTCTTGTTGGGACTGTTTACCTCGGTGTTTATTCTCTGTAGGTAGCGGCATGTTTTCGTTCGCACACAGATATTCCGAGTAGAGGTGCGAAGACCCCGGTGGCAGAAGACTCTTTTGTGCGTGTCCGTAACCCAGGGAAGTAAATATTTATCAAAGATAAGAGCCGTTCTCCAAATCCTGCCCCGAAAGGGAGGTAGTTATGTCTCAGAGTCAGAGCCTGCTCTCACAAAGACGTATAAAGCCTTTTTATGGCACCTTAATATAGATTCACGTGTTTACAAGAGCTTCTTGGGAATATAACGCACTGGATTTTATTCAAGTTCCTTATATTGCAGTACATAAAAATATATTAAATTGTTACGTGCAAACGAGCGCAGGCAGTAACGTGCTTTACCTCACTGAGAAAATAACAAGGTAAGAAGTTTTATTGTAACTGAAATTGTATTTTATATTTATAATTATATCGTTACTGTCCAATTGCGTTTCAGAGTTTGGAGTAGGTGCAATATCGCCATCTAGTGGATATGCATTTTACCTGCATTTACTTTATGTTTCCTTTAAGAACCCAGTGTGGCCCAGTGCTGTGCTGGAGGCTTCTTACACTAACACTTACACACCTTCTAACACTCATTAACACTTACACACCTTCTAACACTCACTAACATTTACACACCTTCTTACACTCACTCACACTTACACACCTTCTAACACTCACTAACACTTACACACCTTCTAACACTAACACTTACACACCTTCTAACACTCACTAACATTTACACACCTTCTTACACTCACTCACACTTACACACCTTCTTACTCTCACTAACACTTACACACCTTATTACACTCATTAACACTTACACACCTTCCTACACTCACTTTCACTTACACACTTTCTTACACTCACTAACACTCACACCTTCTAACACTCCCTAACACTTACACACCTTCCTACACTCACTTTCACTTACACACCTTCTTACACTCACTAACACACATCTTCTAACACTCACTAACACTTACACACCTTCTTACACTCACTAACACTTACACACCTTCTTACACTCACTAACACTTACACACCTTCCTACACTCACTTTCACTTACACACTTTCTTACACTCACTAACACTCACACCTTCTAACACTCACTAACACACACACACCTTTCTACACTCACTTACACACTTTCTTACACTCACTCACACTTACACACCTTCTTACACTCACTCACACTTACACACCATCTTACACTCACTAACACTTACACACCTTCTTACACTCACTAACACACACCTTCTAATACTCAGTCTTCCTGCTTTCTCTAGATGATCCCACACAGAGAGCTGCAGAGTGGACCTAGGTGATCCCACACAGGGAGCACAGCGTGGACCTAGGTGATCCCACACAGAGAGCACAGCGTGGACCTAGGTGATCCCACACAGAGAGCTGCAGTATGGGTCCGGCTGATCCAGCACAGAGACAGCCGAGTAGGTCCAGTTGATCCAGCACTACGGCAACACTGCACTCAACATGTGGGGAGGTTTCTGCAGACTAACTGGAGTATATGGCTGTGGGATGGAGAGAATCACTTTAATCTTATCTTAGAGCAAAGGTGGGGCAGTAGCTTCTCACACTTCAGTGGTAGCAGAGGGTCATGTTACCTAACACAAAGGCATGGACACACACACGCACACACACACACACACGTTTTATATCCTTGGCTCACCCACCATCACACACAACATTCACACAAGTCTGGCTAATGGCTCTTGCGGTGCATTCTAGTTTAGCTCTGTCAGACAAAATGCTCCTGCTTCCTACCATCCAGTCTTTAACCCTGTCACCATGACAATCGGCCCTTCTGTTTACAGCCCAGATGATGTTTATGGTTTCCTCTTCCTGCTCTTATTGGCTTACAGAGGACCGCAGACACAATGCGTGACCTTTGACCTTTGACTCACCCCCCCGCAGCGAGGCTCCCTATCCTTTGAGTGCCACCAAATATGCTGAAGGGGTAGGTTAGCCAAGGTCCCCGAAAACAGAGGTGAGAGAATAAAGAGGCACAAGTGAGGGATGAAAGAGAATGAGGTGAAGGAAGGCTGAGGGAAGAAAGGAAACATAGCACGGAGGAGTGCAGGCCAGTAAACGGGTGAAAGCGAGAGGAGGTGAGTACAGGTTCAGGGGTCACCGGCTGTCCAGAGGATCTTCCACGCCATCAAGCAGACATGACATATATACCGGATATAAAAGCAGAATATGGGTCATGGGGTATAGAAGAGGCTCTATATCACCTTCCTTACTGCGCTGACGTATGAAGCAGTCTGGTGAAGTGTACGAGCTTTTCCATGTAGTGTTTGTGGTAAGTTCAGCGGTGGTAACAGGTGTAGGTTACACTTCCTGGTCTGCACTATGTGCAGCTAAGGTGTCAACTCCACTGAGATCCAGTAGGCTGGACAGTACTTTGCTGGTCTCTCTGGTTTTTGTTTGTTTTTTTTCAACACAAACACACTTGTTCACACACACACACACACACACACACACACACGTGCGTGCACAAAGCCACACAGACATGGAGATTGACATTCGCTCTCACACAGTGCCACAGATTTGCTCACACACACAGATAACATCGCTCTGCTGTCTGTTGACATGAGTGGTTAGCTGTTTCCAAAACAAGCAGCTCTCTCTCTCTCTCTCTCTCTCTCTCTGCCTCCCTCTCTCTAGGGAAAGTGGAGAAGACTGAAAGAAAAAAGACCCACTGGTGGAGTCCAGATGAAAGGTCCACATGCCAGCGCCTGATTTCATTTCGTTATCCTATAAAAGTCGAAAGATTGGTAGAGTGCAATTTCACCTTATTATCCAATCAGGCCTTGGCCTACCAGGGATGTCTGACTCTTATAGAGTCTGCAGGCTAAAACACGAGTGAGACCTGTCTCAGAGCCTTGTAATTTAATTTATAAGGACAGACACACACACACAGACACACACAGACATACACATACACACACTATTCACAGCAGATATATGTGTCTGTCTACACAGAGCAGCGACTGCCTGAATGTTTGCTTATGTAAGTATAAATGAAAAGAAAACCTGATAACATCAGACAATCACATAAAGATTTTATCTAAACACTTCCATGTGTCTCTAATGACCAAGTACACACAATGTGTATCTATATTTATGAAATATGAAGAATTCACCCGAAGAGTAAACTTTCTTAGATGTGGTCAACAAAGAAGCATTTAGTTCATGGTAGCATGTGTGGAAGGATCATAACAACAAAGGCACAATCACAACAAGAAAGGACATCTGGGTAGTCAGAGTGAGGCACACAGAGTCACACAGAAGAAGAAGAAGAAGAAGAAGTAGAAGACTGTTAGTTTCTGTGAGGTGGTAGATCAGCTTTTGGGATCACTGTATGATGTATGTTGAGGTGACTGTATGATGTATGTTGAAGTGACTGTATGATGTATGTTGAGGTGACTGTATGATGTATGTTGAAGTGACTGTATGATGTATGTTGAGGTGACTGTATGATGTATGTTGAAGTGACTGTATGATGTATGTTGAGGTGACTGTATGATGTATGTTGAAGTGACTGTATGATGTATGTTGAGGTGACTGTATGATGTATGTTGAGGTGACTGTATGATGTATGTTGAGGTGACTGTATGATGTATGTTGAGGTGACTATGATGTATGTTGAGGTGACTGTATGATGTATGTTGAAGTGACTGTATGATGTATGTTGAGGTGACTGTATTATGTATGTTGAAGTGACTGTATTATGTATGTTGAAGTGACTGTATGATGTATGTTGAGGTGACTGTATGATGTATGTTGAGGTGGCTGTATGATGTATGTTGAGGTGACTGTATGATGTATGTTGAAGTGACTGTATGATGTCTGTTGAGGTGACTGTATCATTCCTTGTTCACAGATGGATCATGTAAGTGGATCATATTAGGATGGGCCTTAATGGCCATAACTGGACTTATCTAATTTACACAGAATAGAAAAGATGGGAGTCATTCTTCCATCCACATTTAAAAAATGCACAATTAGTTCAGGAGGAACAGAGAGGAAAACAACTATAACAACAAAAAGAAAAAGGAACCACATGATTCTCAGACAGCAGGCCTGTTTGGCCTTCCGTTGGCGTACAGCTCAGGAAGCTTGAAGCCTGTAAAAAAAGACTTTTATAAAAAAGAAAAAAATATATATATATATTTTTTTACTTTTTGCATCTTCACGATCTCACAACAAGCTAACTCATACATTACTCGGGCCTGCATTCGTTCTTAAGCGTTTATAACATTTCATAAGTGAGCGTTTGGCGCCATCTAAAGACCTTCAAGATAAACTGGTCCATAAATGTATCCAATTGATCTTTTAAGGGCTTTTAACTTTAAGGCCATACACACTGGATCTGTTCTGCTGAGGAGAAAATATTACAGATATGCTTGACATCAGTGTATTCCAGGTTTCATTTTTAGATTAGATTAGATTCAACTTTATTGACATTGCACATATCACAAGTACAAGGCAACGAAATGCAGATAGCATCTAACCAGAAGTGCATGAGTAGTGATTAAATCCCCATGATACAGTATATACAGATTATAAACACTATGGCTGTAATATACAGGTGTGACTATGATGTTATAGATGTCTACAGATGGATGCAGGTATGTACAGATTATATGTGTAGACCTTTATGTGCCATCACCAATCACACCATCAATCTTTTGTAATTATTGTTGCTTTATTATTGTCGTTTCTTGTGGCCATTAAAATGCTTTGGTAATATTGCTGTAAATTACAGTCAATGAAGCTTCTTTGAATCTTGAATCAATCTGCAGAACTCAGAGATAGATCTCTAGTGTCACGTAGGGCAACGCCCCCTCTCGTAGCTGTCACTCTGGGTTCCCTCATGTCCGTGTTCCCTGCCTGTTTGTCCCGCCCTGCTCGTTGGTTGATGGATTCCTTGTTTGTTACCACGCCCCTGTGTCATTGTCATCACCTGTCCCTAGTTTAGTCCTGTGTATATTAATCCCTGTGTCTCCCAGGTCTAGTTGTCGGTCTTTTTGTTTTTCCTCTGTGTTTTGCCTGTTCGCCCTAGTGCTGCTGTTCCGTGAGTCTTCCTTGTTGTGTTCGCTATGTCTGTCCGTATTTCGTGTCCTGACTGCCTGCCCGGTTTGACCCATGCCTGTTACATCGACGCTGCTTTTGGAATTTCCTGTAATAAATCTCGCTCTCCTCAGCGTTTGTGTCCGTCTACCTGTTCTGCCCTGCGCAGATCGTTACATCTAGATTGTTTGTCAGGATCACTGTCTTTAATTAATAAATTAAAAAAGGAACAATAGATTTTATTACTAAACAATCTGATATTATTAAGGAATCGTGTGTATTCATTATATATAACACAATATAGGCTACCAAAGGAAAAATAAAATTATTTAGGCTTCCCCGTAACCACAGAAAGCAGGGGTACTGGAAGTGCTACAGCGCCCCCTGTTGATGCAGAGTATAACAAATAAATATTTGATGAGAAAAATTATAAAAATAGTAACACAAAGTATAATAGCTGTGGGTGTGGCTAGTGTAGTGTAATTTATGAATAATTGATCGTGTCATTCATGAATGACATTAAAATGTAAAAAGGCTCAGTTTGTTTCAGTGTCGTAAAGAATTACTCCACGTTTTGTTGTGAATAGTTACGTTTGTCCACAAGAATCTATAATAAAGTGGGCGGACTAAAATAGCTAAAATAGCATTCAGGATGTTGTGTCCACTAGAGGTCTTCACTCCCGCGGTAATCCCGCGGGTCCCGTCAGAATATCTTGCGGCGCAGGACAGAATTTAATTGGGAATTATTGGGAGCGGGAGTTTAATTAGTCCAGGCGATGCGGGACCGCATATACATGTAGAAAAATCCCGCAAATTAATAAATAGTCTAGAAAATTATAATAATAACAACGCAATGATTTCCATACATAAGGGACAGGATGAAAACAACTAATCATTCAGTAAGCAATAAACTAATTCAAAATATTGGCTAAGCAACTGTGAACATGAAGTGTGCGTCATTTTGATACCGAAATGGCAGAGACTGTAGACGGTCAACCAGGTGGAAAGTGTGTGGAAAATTCAATTAAAACAGGCGAATACACCACAATTAAGCCAACTACAGGAAAGGCTGATGTATGGAGGTCATATTCCATTGTAATTAATGGAGATGGAAATCATCTACCATTTGCTTGTTGTGATAGATGTCAGAAAGTATACGTCACCTTACGGCATGTGTTTGGACTGTGGTAAGAAATGGGACAGCGCGATCCATCGCTATATTGCTGTTTTAATAAATACATAAGAAATTTTTAAGTACTAAATTTAATTAATTAAATTCATATTAGAATTGCGGGCGGGGGCGACAGAAATGTGTATGTGGCGGGCGGGTGCGGGATTAAAACGAGCGATTTTTTTGGCCGGTGCGGGCGGGAGCGGGATTAAAAAAGCAGTCCCGCGCAGACCTCTATAGTGTCCACTTAACAAAATGTCAACAAGCTAGCTTTATATTCTGAAGCTAGTTATGCGTCTACAGAGCGAAACACACCTTGCAGAGAGTAAGAGGAGATTAAAATGAAAGAAAAAACGTCTTAAACAGGCACGTCGTCTATGTTGTCAGGTGTGACTGTAGTGTATTATATAGGGTGAACAAACGTCCGTATTTCCCGGTACCTGTCCGTATTTCACGTTCTGTACCGGGCGTCCCGGGTATTTTTTTAAGTGAGCAAATGTACCGGTGACAACCCCAAAGGCTTCAAGCTTAGCAGTCTGGGTTAGATTCTTGCTCATGGTTGTCATTTGCACTGGGATGTTATAAAGGTAATAAAGGTTTTTGAGTTTTTCAGTTGTTGCCATGGCAAACTATGACGTCATTTACAAGCTATTGGAGACCATATAAAGAGCCGTTCAACAGCCAGAAACGGTCATTTGTAGCACAACGACAGACGGTGAAAATCAGCTTACAGGTGCAAAATGGATTGTCGGAAGGTGCAGAAATCGTATGGAAATTGGCGAGACGATGTCATGGAGCTATACAAAATACTGGAGAGCGCTCCACAGCGGAGGAAGACGCTTCCGCCGATACAACAGAAAGAGTCGTCCGAGTCGGATTGCAGCCGCCGCGCATCCACAAAGGTAATACTTCAAATAACTCTTTTTTAATGTTATTTATAACTCTGCTTTCCATGATGAAAATTATTTGGTTACAGTGTTGCCAACTTGGCTATATTTAGCGACTTTTCAGACCCTCTAGAGAGTTTTTGTAGTAAAAAGCGACTAGCGACAAATCTAGCGACTTTTGGAGACTCAAGCCCCCCGCACACAGCGAGCAACTAGCTGAGCAAACGGTCACGCGTGCCCGTTTGCTCAGCTAGTTGCTCGCCGTGTGCGGACGCTTGAGACAGAATTCTCTGCCTCTTGAGCCTGTGAGACATTTATCTAACGTGTTTGATATTTTCTGGCACGCGTGCCCGAAATCTCACCGTGTGCGCTCGGCTGAGCAATTTGGCTCAGCAACTTTTCGTCACCAGCCAATTGGAAGCTCGCTTGGCGTCACATGACACCTCGGCGTTTACGCCGTTAACGGCGATCACTAATCAAAAGTAAAGAAAGAAGTTGAACAAATAATAACAACCATGAGATATAAGCACTGGCGTAGGGGAGGGGCACGCAAGGCACGCACTGCGGGGGGGCCCCTAACACAGGTGGGCCCCGCCTTAGGACGAGTTTGTTGTTTAGTCATCCTCCTGGGTGATGTTAATGTTTTCCCCCACGCTTAAGCCTGGTTTATACTTGAGGGTCTGCGCGGCGAAAATGACATAATCGCTGTGGCTCCGCCTGTGCGCGAGGGCCTCGCGCGCTGTCGATTCGCGAGGTCGTGCACCTCTCGAATTTTGTAACTTCGCACGCGCGCCGCGCTTCAGCGCGATGAACAAAGTCATGTTTGCAGGGTTCATACACCTTAACAAGGTGGAATTAAAGCATTTGTACATCACTTTCAAGGTCCATTTCAATATTTCCCAGCACGTTAAACTTAGTTAAATATTTATACATATACTCGAAATTATTCGCTTTTTATCACATTATTTAATGGTTGTTTATTTTCAAAACGCCCAATCTTAACGTCTTCACGTTCTCTCATGTTTCGTCCTGGAATTACAAGGCTCGTATTTGTTAACGTATCGTTTCGGACAACACTGCAAAGCCATATTTACACTGCAGTGACGCTCGCAACGCTCGCGAAAGTATAAACGCCTACACCGCTCGCGCAGGGTCGCGCGCTACGGTCGCTCGTGAGATTTTAGCTCACGCACGGGCCTCCTCATTGCCTCCTTGCGGTGGGGCCACAGAATTTTGCGCTACGCCTCTGGATATAAGATAGTTAACATGGCTTATTACATCGAATTTGGCGATAGAACAAGAAAATAATCATTTAATCAATTCGGTGTCGTGAAACATGTCTTTATGAAACACATAGCAGCATTTTTATTTGGTTGAGACACCATATACTGACGACACCGAATTAGGGTTGCCACCTGTCTGACAAAAAACAAGGACACTGTCATACTGACACAGAGTGGGGGGGTGGTGGGTGGCGAGTGTAAATTGTTGACGGGGGGTGGCGTAAAATGTTACCGGGGGTGTCAAATGGACACAGCGAGAAAAAAAAAGACATTTAAAGTGTGCAGAAACAGTCTAAATAGTCGTTTGAACTAACCTAGTGAAAACCAGGACATTAAATGATTTTTTTTTGCCGGGACCTAATATTAAAAAGAAGGAAAACCGGGACAGGTGGCAACCCTACACCGAATTGATTAAATTATTATTATTTTAATCTATCGCCAAATTCGATGTAATAAGCCATGTTAACTATCTTATATCTCATGATTGTTGTCTCATCTTATATCTCATTTATTATCTGTTCAACTTCTTTCTTTACTTTTGATTAGTGATGGCCGTTAACGGCGTAAACGCCGAAGTGTCATGTGACGCCAAGCGAGCTTCCAATTGGCTGGTGGCGAAAAGTTGCTGAGCCAAATTGCTCAGCCGAGCGCACACGGTGAGATTTCGGGCACGCGTGCCAGAAAATATCAAACACGTTAGATAAATGTCTCACAGGCTCAAGAGGCACAGAATTCTGTCTCAAGCGTCCGCACACGGCGAGCAACTAGCTGAGCAAACGGGCACGCGTGACCGTTTGCTCAGCTAGTTGCTCGCTGTGTGCGGGGGGCTTTAGATAAATGTCTCACAGGCTCAAGAGGCACAGAATTCTGTCTCAAGCGTCCGCACACGGCGAGCAACTAGCTGAGCAAACGGGCACGCGTGACCGTTTGCTCAGCTAGTTGCTCGCTGTGTGCGGGGGGCTTCACACACACGATCTTCAGTTGCTCCTCTGGGGCGGGTGCTGCCGTGAGCCCCGCCCACAACACTCAGTGCAGTCTCACACTCAGAGCAGACCCTCACCGCTCCACGTCCACACTGCAAATGAACTGCGCATGCCCAAAGCTGCCGCTGACGCCCCGCCCCGTATTTACAGAGCGGGATGTAAATATAAATGCTTTGGTCTTCAATGAGACGCGAAAAGAAATGACTGCATTTAACTCACACAGTCTCAGTCATTCTTCAACTCATTCATTCCTGCTAACTGCTACTCTTATACTAACATTTAACAACACAGCAAAAAAAAACTATTTATGTAATTTACGTAAAAATTATTTATAACAAAGCATTAAAGTCATGTAGTTCTTTTGAGAAGTGACTGCCTATTTCAAAGGCAACAGATGTTGTTCATTTGTAGTTCTAACATATTTAGGGTGTTTTTTACTCACTTTTTTTCTCCCAATGTTATTCCTTTACATCTTCAAAAACATATATTATGCAAATTAGGTGATGATGACATTTAGCGACTTATAGCGACGTTTAGGACAACCAATAGCTACTTTTCTTACTGAGGAGTTGGCAACACTGTTTGGTTATTCAACGTGTCGTACTTCAGTGTGACTACTGTTTTGCGTGTCGATGTAGCTGAATGGATATGTTAAATGAGAGCACCAATTTGAGTGTTTGGATTTTGTATTGTTTAGGTAGCCTAATGTATTGGTCTGTAGCCAGTGGCGGCTGGTCAATATGGGGCGCCACCCCTTAATATTGTTCCGATATTAAAACGAGTTCATTATGAACTGTGATAGTGAGGAAATTATTTAGTGACACTGTGTGTCTAATAGCCATGTTTGAATTTATTAAAAGAGTAAACGCATAATTGTATTTAATTACTTACATTGTGCACACTTCCTGTGTGCGGGGCGCCGGTCTAATGAGAGTGCATGGAGAGGCATAGGCTCTGTTCGAAATAGCCTACTACATACTACTGGCGTACTGATCGAGCCCCAAATCAGTATGCTGTATGCAGTATGTCATGCAACGCCATGTTCACGTGACCCCCGTAGTATGCTTTGCTTTTGTCGCATACTGGAAATTGTACTGCATACTACTACGAGGACCAGTATGCAGTATCCAGTATATACTGAATCCAGAATGCAGTATCCAGTATGTAGTAGGCTATTTCGAAGAGAGCCCTCAACTTTTGCCAAGCACGTGATCTGAGGCTGCAGTTTAATTGGTCGGTTTCAGATTTTCCACACCCTCTCTTTGTTGGACACACCCACTGTTGTTGGTAGCGTCGGTCAGCTGTGGTTCGTTAAAGCTAGGTTTATACTTTCGTGAGTGACCGTAGCGCGCGACTCCGCCCACCTCGCGCGAATCTCCAACTTGGTTCACATTGAATATCAGTCAGGTTGGAGCAGCAGCTCTTACAAAATGAGAGAAAATTCAGTTTTGTCTTTACAAAAAAATCTTCTCACAAAGCATTCACTTGAAGAACGCTAGGGCAAAATTCATGTTCAAATAAATAAAGGGCAATAAGACTGCTTTATTTTTTTTTTATTTGTTTACGCCCCCCTCAATTTTTTTTTGCACCATCCGCCACTGCTTTAGACCTACACATTTGTATCTAAACAGTTAAAATCTTTCATGTGTAAAAAAATTGATTGTGACTAAATGAATTTCCTCCGAGCAGCTGGAGATGATGGAGGCAGAGCAGCTGAAGTTGCAGGTGCAGGCTGCGGGTACCCGTGCTATAGGCAACCGGGCCGCACCAACTGCAGCAGGAGCAGGTCGGGAGCTGCAGCCCAAACCCCCCAGCAAACCGGCCGTCGGCAAGGCCGGCCTGAAGACGACTCTGATCAGGCAGCGGGCGGCGACATCGTACAAGCCTGCAGAGAAGAGGGACACTGCTAGGACTGCAGGAACTAGCCAGGGCAAAGGGGCAGTGGCAGAGACTCTGAGCCTGGAGCAGGAGCACCGTGTGCAGAAACTGGTGGAAAAGAGCCTCCTGCAAGAAGAAAGACAGGAGGCGATATTTAAACGGATATGTGGCAAATCATCCAAGCAGTCGACCAGGAGCAACAACAGGGTGAATGCCAAAATCCGCCTGGAGCCCCTGGGGAACGGTCAGAATGGCTCTTTACACTCTGATGCCTCCTCTGTAAGCCACTGCCCACCACTGGATAAACCACAGAGAGTGCGCAGCATCCAGGGCCCACAGGCTGCTGCCAGTGAGGATCTGTCCCCCCTTGAGCTCCGTGCAAACTACGCTCTGCAGATGCCCAAACCGCAGAATCGGGCCAAGCTTGTGAAGAAGGCCGGTAAAGTGCCAGGTGAGTTCCTATCCCGTAAAACGTCAGCTGGAGTAGCAAAGCTCAACACTGGGGCCATGCACAGCTCCCCATGTATCTCAAATATAGATGTTTTCTGTAATTAATTATAATACTGTATATTTACAAGAGACCTGTAAGTAGAGCTTCAGAAACGGAAAGTTAATGAAACAGTTAATGAAAGTTAATTAACAGTATGAAAATTCTGTCTCCACGGATCCAGTGAGCTCAAAGGACAGTTCTGTCAGCTTGAAGCCACTAGCTAGCAAGCTACCTGTGGGATCCCAGGTGAACCAAAGGCAGGGCTCAGTGGCATGTTGTGAGGCTATACGCAACTGGGCCACCCCAAATGCAGCAGGATCCATTCGGGAGCTGCAGCCAAAACCCCCCAGCAAACCGGCCGTCGGCAAGCCCGGCCTGAAGGCGTCCCGGATCAGCCAGCGGGCAGTGACTTCCTTCAGGCCTGTTGAGAAAAGGGACACTGCTAGGGCTGCATCAATTAGCCAGGACAAAGGGGTGGTGCCAGGGACTCTGAGCCTGGTTAGGGAGAAGCTTCTGGCCAAACCTGAGCTGGGCCTCAGCCAGGCATTTCAGCTCCTGGAGAATGAGGACTGGTAGGCTTTTAGCAAGCTGCAGCAGACAGTCTGCCTCACACCGAGCAAAGTTTACACCAAGCTAACCCAGCCAGAACAGAGCTATAATAACCGAGAATGCCTGAGAATACAGAAATGTCATGCTTTGGCAATATAAACATAAATAATTAGTGATGGGCACTCTAAAAGGGAATAGGCTGTTGCTTGTTATTTGTTGATTTTTATTGATGGAACTTGTTTAGCATTACTGATGTGATAACACCAGACATGTACACCGTGTTCTAACGCTGTGTTTCGGAACAGGAAGAAGATCATTGGCCTCACACTGGTGCGTTCTCTGGCGCAAAATCATGCCGAAGTCCTTCTGGCAAATCTTCATGACGTGTGCATAGCCGTGATCAAGGAGGTGAGGAGCCCGCTCATAGACTAAAGATTCTGTAATCAAAGCCAAGGGGCTTGAGAATGAGCTACACAATTTGCTGTCCCAACTGGACATGCTCCATTTTATGTATTTGGATGTTCTGACCTGTGGAAGAGTCCATTTGGAATGTTTTGGAGAGGAATTTCTTGTCATAGGATAGGTGTGGAGGCCTGGCCTGGAACTTGAGGCTTACTGTTGTCTCTCTCTCTCTCTCTCTCTCTCTCCTGTCTCAGGTGAAGAACTCGGACGACACGGTTTCGCGTGCCGCCATGACCACGCTGGCGCACATGTTCGCCTACCTGCGGACGGCCATGGACCCTGAGGCAGCACAGGCTGCCTGCGTCCTCCTGCACAAGGCGGTGGAGAACAGACCCTTCATCAGGGAGGACGTGCACCTGGTACTGCGTGCAATGGTGCACTGCTGCTCAGCCAGGACGGTCATGCATGCCCTGCTGGACGGAGGACTAAGGTAGGACCACCTCACCAACACAATCATGCAGGCTTTCCACCACAATAAACAACATTGTCAAAAGAGGCTTTTAGTAGAAGACAGAAGCACATTTATAGTACAGCAGACCACTGTTAATAGAAGGCAGTAGCATCAGAGATGGACAGTTTTGTGGGCAGTCTGGAGTGATTTGCAGTAACAATTTATTTGGAGGATAACTCATTCATTAGTTTTTCTTGTAAGATTGAAGCAGACTTCATGTGTTTCAAACTCCAGATGTAGCTGTGACTATGTGAGGAGGACAACAGCTTTACATCTACAAAGCTTCGCTCAGCTGGTGGGGGCTTCCAAGCTGCTCACGGACGAGGACCTCACGGAGAGCTTCCTGACTGCAATCAGCCGATTGGCTCTGGACGATGCAGAGGAAGTGAGGTAGGCAGCTCCCTTGCTCTCTATGGCCCTGGAGTCAGCACTGTGTCCATCAATAAGTAGAATTGATCAATCAGCCATGAGTGTAATTTTAAAACATGTCTCCTCAGGTGCTATGCCCACAAGTGCATTCAATTTTTGGCCATTCACGAGGACTTTGTTAAGCTGGTGGCGAAGTTTTTACCCCCAGAGGAGCGATCATCTATTAAAGATATCATGAAGAGCAGGTAAAGAACAAGATAATCAACAACCCTTCCTAGGGTTAGGCTTACGGTTAAGTCTAAGTCTTAACATTTTCATATAGAGAAAATAATAGTACTTATAACATCCTTTGTCTTCTCTTTGAAATTTATAGATCCATCGACTGCCAACAATATAAGATCAGCTACAGGCTCTCCAGCAATATGCCAATTTTTAAATAAATGATACAAGTCCTTCCAAACGGTTCCATTACTCATTAATAGAAAAAAGCACTGGCTAAAGTTTCCTATATGTACTTTACGTGAATACGTCTTGCTACTGTCGTCACTTCAGCTGCGTGGCAAGGTGCTCGAACTGGTACTGCAAGGGGTTCAATAGCTTGAGGTATGACAGACATTAGTGAGTTAGTGCATACATTATCCTGACAAATCAGAAAAAACTGTAGGACAACTACCAGTAAAACGGTCCTGACAAATTAAGGTGATCTTTACAAAATCTACATTTCATTTCCTTCTCTTTTTGTGTTAATGAGCAAATCTTTCTTTGTTTTTTGCATAATGAATTTACATTTATGGCATTTAGCAGACGCTCTTATCCAGATCGACTTATAGTGCTACATAGTTGCTTGGTCTCCAAGGTAGTATAGATCAAAGCTAGTTATACTTTCACGAGTGACCGTAGCGCGCAACTAGGGGTGGGCGATATGGGAAAAAAATAGGATCACGATTTTTTTCATAAAATCACGATTTCGATTTTTTATCACGATCTTCCATCCAAAAAAAACAAAAAAAATTGGGGCTACAAAGCTTTCTTTTTAAGCAGATTTAAATGAATGATATTGCAATTTTCCATGTGCAAACATTGTAAACAAAAAATGTAAACAACACACGTGACACTGTGTCACGTATGGCTACGCCCCCCTCTCCTAGCTGTCACTCCGGTTTCCCTGTTCCTCGTGTCTGTTGTTCCCTGCTCCTTGAGCCCGCCTTGTTGTGTGTTTCTATGGTTTCCCCACGTCTGCCACGCCCATGTCGTTATTGTCTTCATCTGTTTCCATAGTTGCCAGGTTTGCGGTTTCACGCCAAATTGGGCTTGTTTGAAAATCCAGCCGCGGGTAAAAATTCTGGGGTCGCGGGGTGCGGTTTTTTGGGCTACTTTTGAGTTGGGCCACCACGGGGGTTACAAGTCAACACAAAGAATCGATTGCGTTATAATACTTAATTTGTCTCCATTTTAAACACTCGCCACCCCCCATCCCCCCCGTCAACGACTTTGGGCTAGTTTAGGCCTAAAATGTATGTATATATATACATATATATATACATATATATATAATATATATATATATATATATGTATTTATATTAGGGGTGGGACGCGATCAAAAAAATTAATCGAATTAATCGGAAGCTTTGTAATTAAGTAATCGAAATTAATCGCATTTTAATCGCATTTCAGTATTTAACATGAGAAATATTCATTTAAGTTTGAATGATGAATGAATCAATGAACATAATCATAAACTTCAACATCTTGTTTATTTTTCCACCAGTCTACTACGAAGACCAATATATGTGTAGTGTGCAGAAAACAGTTCAGAACATTGGAAATTCTGACCAAAAATGTTGTTTAATTTAGGGAGTTTTGCTCAGGATATTGGAAGAATTGAAGTAAATCAGAAGATGTTTTTTAATACCATTTTAGATGGTAGACTTTCTTTAATTTCCCAGGCCTTTGCCACAGGCATCTCCATAGTGCCTAGAAGTGGTCTTCTGCATGCTCAAAGCAAACGACTGGATCTTCATCATCTATAATATGAGCTGTCACACCAAGATCATTCTTGTTGCTAACAGAGGTCCAGTGATCCCCAGTCAGAGCCACATTTGTGGCACTCTTCCAAATAACCTGTTTTAATTCTTTCCTCATCATACAGCTGCTGGATTTTCTTCGACATTGTCTTTCTGGGGTGAGTTTCCCAAAACGTTCTTACGTACGAGGTTACGAAGTACCTGGCGCTAAGAACGTTTTGGGAAACTCACCCCTGGACGGTAGTTCGTAACTTGCATCAGTTGACGCAATTCGCAGCGCTTGTAAGCATTTATCTTCGACCACAGGGAGCGGACAACACAAATAATGTGACGCATCATGTATAAACGCGTGAAAAGTTCGCGAAAGTTTAATCCAGTCTTAATGGTCCAATGGAGGTAATTTAAAAACCAGGACGTTTCCTCACAGGATGTGAATTACGGACGTTTGGTCACCCTATCGTACTAAGAATACATTTAGCAGCTAAGTTACCATTACTGACCTGCGCGTTAAGCTGGGCGTACACTGTGCGATTTTTGGCCCATTTTCAGCCGATTTTTCACTCGTTTCGGCTCAATCGCGTGTCGTGCATAGTATAGTTTACACAGGTAAACGAGGAACGATTCACACCTCACGACCAACTCCCGATCAGAAATCGCAGCGTCGCAAGAACATCAAACATGTTTGAAATTCAAATCGCTCCTCGTGAGAGTATCGCACTGTTGAAGCAGCTCCACGAGCCGACTCTCCCTGCGATTTAGTCGTACAGTTTGAGCTGGAGCTGAGTACACGATTTAAAATATCGCCCAGTGTACGCCCAGCTTTAGCCGCAACATGTTTTGCGTTGAGGTGGTAACAAGGGTGGAAGTGCTCCTGTGATAAGCGAACTCCTTCCTACATAAAGTGCAAATAACACTATTTTTGTTTGTACTTCCATCTGGAAGTTTCTTATATTTAAATTTCCCATCCACCAACGTAGCCTCTTCAGTCATCTCCATCATGCTCATCTTATTGTGCGTCCATATAATCTGTATGCCCGGAACTCGCGCACTGAGAAACATTCCACGGTGCAAAAGTGTCTCGTCCGTTAAATGCGTTAAAATGCGTTATTTTTTTAGTGCGTTAATTTTCCTGTAATTAATTAATCAAAATTAACGTGTTAAAGTCCCACCACTAATATATATATATATATATATGTATTTATAGTCCCCGTGTCTCCCATGTCGGTATCGGTTATTTTGTGCTACTTACCTGTTTTATTCTCTTGCCTCGTTCAAGCTCTAGTGTATTTAACTGTTTCTGTTTCGTCTTCGTCATAAGTGCCGTTCAGCCTAGTTTTGTTTCCCCTGCCTTGTTTTGTTTTTTGTGCCACCATGCCCGTATTTCATGTTCGGACTGCCTACCTGTTATGACCCCTGCCCGGTATTACGACTCTGTCCATTCATTAAATCTCGCTCTCCTCAGCGTTTGTGTCCGCCTCCCTGGTCTGCGTCACGCAGTTCCTTACACTGTTAAAGCGCACTATTGCACTAAATATTTCCCAGCACTTTGAACTTAAAGTTAAATGTTTATACATATAGTCGAAATGATTCGATATAATTCGCTTTTTATTCACACTATTTAATGGTTGTTTATTTTCAAAACGCCCAATCTTAACGTCTTCACGTTCTCTCATGTTTTGTCCTGGAATTACAAGAGGCTCGTATGTTAATGTAAAGAGAACTGTTCAGTCAGACAGCTATTTGTTGTGAAACGAACAGTGTTGGGAACGTTACTTTAAAAAAGTAATTAGTTATAGTTACTTGTTCAAAAAAGTAACTGAGTTAGTAACTGAATTACTCTATAATAAAAGTAACTCATTACCAGGGAAAGTAACTATTTGCGTTACAGTTAAAAAAAAAAGTTATATGCCAATGAATAAGGATTTTTTTTGAAAAAAGCAGTTTTCAGTCAGTTGAAATGAGTAGATCAGAAAGGTGTTTAACTTTTGATAAATTAAATGTGCCATATTTTGTCAATTGTGATTTTTACACCTCAATCAGTTGGAGCAGTTGGGGTTAGGTGCCTTGCTCAAGGGCACCTCAGTCATGGCCTGTCTGGGAATCTAACCCACGACCCTCCAGTCACAAGACCAGTTTCCTAACCACCAGGCCATGACTGCCCCCAATATTTATTGCACATCAACAGACCAGTGCAGGATAAAATCCTTTAAAATCCCAAATCTCTGTATAAAAAACACTATATAAACTGCATTTACATCTATTAAATTCTCTCAATTTCTGCTTCTTCTCCATTTGGTGTATCACTGGGTATGCTTCGGCACGCGTGTAAAAACACTGGCTCTGATTGGCTACCATAACGCTGCCTTAGCCAATCGCTTACTGACTTGTTAAGTTAAACAGGTGTTACACCGAGAACTGTGACCTATCGGGATCTGTTACTCCTCACTAGCCTGGGCAGCGGTCCGCTCGCATTACTGTTAGTATATCAATATATAGTAACGCACCACTTTTAATGACCAGTAACGTCAACGGCGTTGTAACGACAGGAAAAGTAATTAATTATATTATCCCGTTACTGACAATATGACGCCGTTACCTAACACCGTTATTTTTAACGGCGTTATTCGCAACACTGGAAACAAAGTAGTTACAATTTCAACCATTTTCAAGTACTTTAGCCTAAATTCCAGCACTTTTCAAACCTGAAACACAAAGCAACTTTAAACTTCATCAAGTAAATGTTCCTTCCCCTGTTTTTGAGGGATGTTTCTTTATACTACCACATATCGTTCACGCGAGGTGTGGCGGAGTCGCGCCCTATGGTCACTTGTGAGGTGGCTGCCCGCATTGTTTCACTTTCGGCATATTACTTGTGATGTCTATGTCTCAAGTGATTGAATAAATTTGTTGTACTGGCATCGGACGTTTTCACGTGTTCTTTGCACACTTTACATATCGCTGTAGTTTGGTCTTGGTCAGTGGAAGAAAATCCGATCCGATCAATTTCAGATTACAGAGGTGGATTTCCTCTTCTTTACCAGCTCCTCGGTTTGGCTTTCAGCCGTCGTTGTCCACGCAGTTTTTAGTTTTTACAAACACAACATGGAGGCATGGAAGACGCACAGTTCGCTGTGATTGGTCCGCCCTACGTCTGACGCATCGGTGGGAACCAGCATAAAAAATTCATTGCGCTGATTGGCAAAGGCGATCTATACGATTTCTCTAATTTGGTAGATCGCCTGCGATTCTCCACTCGTTATCGCCATTCACGATTTTATATCGTCATATCGTGCACCCCTATGCGCAACTCTGTCCACCTCGCGCAAACCTCCGCAAATGGCGGAGGCGTTCATACTTGCCGAGTCACATTCTTTGCAGTGTTGTCTGAAACGATATGTGGTAGTATAAAGAAACACCCCTCAAAAACAGGAGAAGGAACATTTACCAGGGGTGAGTTTCCCAAAACGTTCTTAGCGCTAAGTACTTCGTAACCTCGTACGTATGTACTTAGCACTAAGATTGTTTTGGGAAACTCACCCCTGACCAATTTTAATGTTGCTTTGTGTTTCAGATTTGAAAAGTGCTGGAATTTAGGCTAAAGTACTTGAAAATGCACTTAAAATGCACTTCTGCACTTAAAACACTTATGAAACACACGTAAATCATTTAAAAGTAATTTATATATACAAATTGGCTTGTTATTTTGACATTTGTGTACCTAAGCGTTGTGTTTTGTGTGCGATCCGGTGACATTGTTGGCCTCAGTGACCCCTTGTCTCATGCCGCTGTTTGCGTTTCAGCATCGTTTGATTTACAAATTAAGCACTGCATCCATCCATATTCTGAGTGAATAAATAGGCTAATTTACTGTGTGTGTGTGTGCAGGGCCGGAGTGGGACACTTTTTCAGCCCGGGAGTTTCATGCCCAAATCCGGCCCAAAAT
Source organism: Brachyhypopomus gauderio (assembly GCF_052324685.1). NCBI lineage: Eukaryota > Metazoa > Chordata > Actinopteri > Gymnotiformes > Hypopomidae > Brachyhypopomus > Brachyhypopomus gauderio. The sequence goes on along the minus strand of NC_135231.1, from coordinate 8,362,230 downwards.
TATTTCCCCCTCCCAATCGGCCCAAACTAGAGATTGAAATGAGCCGGCCCATCGGGAATCCTCCCGAATCTCCCGATTAGCCATTCCGGCTCTGTGCGTGTGTGTGTTTGAGTGTGTGTGTGTGTGTGTGTGTGTGTTTGAGTGTGTTTGTGTTTGAGTGTGTGTTTGAGTGTGTGTGAGTGTATGTGTGTGTGTGTTTGTGTGTGTGTGAGAGTGTGTGTGTTTGTGTGTGTGTGTGTATGAGAGTGTGTGTGTGTATGTGTGTATAAGTGTATGAGAGTGTTGTGTGTGTTTGTTTGAACATGGGAATTTTCACATTTTTATGAAAAACGATCCTAATTGAACCATTACCTGTTACAAGTAAGGAACACCATTGCACTAAATATTGATAGAATAATTAGTAATGTAGTTAGTAATTAAATATTCACACTGTTTGTTAGGATTTTCTTGGTTTCAGACATCTTTTGAACAATTAAACATGCACCAGGGTCAAAGTTACCCTAATAGGAGGGTTAGGGTTAGGGTTAGGAGGAGGGTTAAAGGGCTAAGACTCCTTGAGTGGCCAAGTGTCTGTCCGTTAGGGAATTCACCGTGAGTAGTGAATTCCCTACACTACTACAATACTACTACAGTATCTCCTGACATTACGTTTGTGTAGCATTTTAAAGTAGGCTATGTTAGTCAAAATTCCAGCACTTTTCAAACGTGGAACACAGTGCAACATTAAAATTGGTCAGGTAAATGTTCCTTCCCCTGTTTTTGGGGGGTGTTTCTTTATACTACCACATATCGTTACGGGAGGACACTGCAAAAAATGACTTGTAAAATGTGCTCGCGCTCTCAGGGTTGCGCGCAGCGTGCGGAGTCGAGCGCTACGGTCAGACGCAAAAGTATAACTGAGCCAAGAAGAAAGCAAAAATATATATTTTTTACTAGGGAAAATAAAAATAGTAACGCACAGTTACGTGGATAAGTAACTTTAATCTGATTACTGGACTGGAAATAGTAGCGCGTTATATTACTCGTTACCGAAAAAAGTGGTAAGATTAGAGTAACTGACATCATTGTGCATAGGAATCACATATTTGAAAAGTTCCAATCTGGATTTAGGCCCCATCACAGTACTGAAACAGCATTAGTCAAAGTAACAAATGATCTCCTTGCCTCAGATCAGAGTCCTGCACGGGTCCGTTTTTTGAGACCCGTACCCACCCATACCCGCAGAGTACAGCACCCACCCACCCGCGAACCCGTGGCTATTTCAAAGTTAAATCCGTACCCGCCCGGACCCGTTAATATTCTACCCGTTACTCACCCGTGCCGTGAAAAATCACACAAATCGAAAGTATTCCTATAGAGCACTTTATTTTTCAATGCGCCTCTGAAAAAACGTGAGTACAACACAAAATAAAATCTAAGGTTGTTGTGCAGGAACAGTATTCCTATCTAAAAGTAGCAACTGGTAAAATGCAAGAAAAAAATTTATGTAGCTAACCGCAGGGCTTAATTTGTAAATCAAACGTTGCCGGAACGCATTGTAACCTGAGCAAGGGGGGGTGTGGCGTAATTTGTAGGGGGGGGGGGGGGGGGGGTGCAAACGTAAATTGTTGAGCGGGGGGGGGGAAGGGGGGGGGGTGGCGTTGGCGAACGTAAAATGGACACAGATTGAGTGTTATATCGCCGGCGGTTGGCTCCAGAGCTAGCGAACAATAAATGTTACCGGATCGAGGCAGACAGTTACCGGAACGCACGCTTCAAAATTAAACAGTTCCCGGATCCTGCAGGATCCGGCTCAAATTAAGCCCTGGCTAACCGGTTCCATAACACAATGGAAAACAACAGGGAACAAATTCCAGTATAACAACTAAAAATCGCATATGTTCACAGTGGTAGTAGGTGCCTATCTGCTGTGGCGGGAGCAGCACGCTAAGTTCTCTCTCGTTATTTTTCCTTGTTCTAGCACCGCCACCCATTTAGCTTTGTAACCACCAAGCAAGCTACAATAAATGCCTGGTACGGCGTTATAACCAACCTCTGCTCATGTTTCCGCTGGAAAAGAACCGAAGTTTGGGTATTACCCCAGAACGGCTGAAGAGTAAATTCAGCCCGCTCTGGCCAACGGAGCTACGGTATAAGTAAGCTCCCCTGAGCTTCACGACCACGATCGGGAGGCGGTAATCAGGCAAAAGGTAACACTGTTCATTACGTAGCAAATAAAAGCCTACTAAAAATGACCACTTATTCACGAGCTACCTATGCTACCCACCCGTATTTTAACCTACCCGCCCACATACCCACCCGTAAAATCGGTATGTGTAAAACCCACCCGTTTCATCATCTATTTGCCCGTACCCGCGGGTACCCAACCCGGTGCAGGACTCTACCTCAGATCAAGGCTATGTATCTCTGTTAGTGCTCTTTGAACTTAGTGCAGCTTTCGACAAAATAGATCATAAGATCTTGCTAAAACGGTTAGAATGCTGGGTTGGAGTCTCAAGCACAGCCCTTTCATGGTTTTACTCATACTTAACAAAACGCATAAATTTCCAAACATAAAATTCCAGATCTAATGCTTAATCTCGCAGACTACCCCATTACACCTGGCACAGTAGCCAAAAACCTAGGTGTCATACTCGACTCCGACCTATCATTTGATAAATACATAGATAATACTACTAGGAGGATAGCTTTTCTACATCTCCGCAACATTGCCAAGTTAAGAAATGCATTATCACAGGATGATGCAGAAAAATTGGTGCACGCCTTTGTTAGCTCCAGATTAGACTACTGTAACTCACTACTGTCAGGATGCTCAAATAGGAATCTAAATAAACTTCAAATAGTTCAAAATGCCACAGCCAGAGTTCTGACTAGAACTAGAAAATTGCGTCATATCAGACCAGTCCTATCAGCCCTGTATTGGCTCCCAGTTCAATTCTGTATTGATTTTAAAATTCTTTTATTGACTTATAAAGCACTGCACGGGCTTGCTCCCGAATACCCCCAGGAACCTACCTATTATGAACCCCCACATCCACTAAGATCACAGGGTGCTGGCCTTTTATTAGTTCCAAAAATGAATAAGGTAACAGCAGGGGGAAGAGCCTTTTCTTGTAAGGCACCCCCAGCTTTGGAACAACCTTCCAAAATGCGTCCAGGACTCAAGACCTAAAGATTGTGACTGTGTCAAGGTTGAAAACCCACTTATTTAGTTTAGCGTTTGATAATTAATATCCCCCCCTTAGATAAAGGTACAGAGTTGGAGGTTCTGTGGGCGGAGTCGCACTACGGTCACGCGCGAAAGTATAAACCTAGCAGCTGACCGACACTACCAACAAGAGTGGGTGGGTCCAACAAGAGTTGGTGTGTCCAGGGCGCAGAGAGCTGCGCCCCATGGAAAATCTGAAACTGATCAGATCACGTGCTTGGCAAAAGTTTATGCCTCTCCATGCACTCTCATTAGACCGGCGCCCCGCACACAGTAGTGATGGGATTTTCGGCTCTATTTTGAGATGCGGCTCTAATGTGTATGGTCCAGTAACAAGTGGATTACTTTTAAGTGATATTAGTGATCACCTTCCTATTTTTGCGATTTTACATAGTTTAAAGGTTGAATTCTCTGCTGGTGTAAGTAAGCCTAATTGTAAATTAGTAAGAATAAGGACTCGAGAAAGAATTGAGGCTTTAAAGATGGAGTTCACATGTTGTAATTGGAATGGGGTATATGTTGAGGATCCTACTAAAGCCTATGATGTATTTTTGTTTACATTCTTAGAGCTGTACAACAAACATTGTCCTATTAGAAAGTACTGGGTGAAGGAAAGGAAAGGGAAACCATGGATGATTAAGAGCCTAAAAATAGCATGTAAAAAGAAACAAAAATTATATAAGAAATTTTTGCAATTAAGAACCAATGAAAGTGAAAAAAAGTCATACAAGAATACACTGACTTACACTATGAGAAGACAAAATGGGATATTATAACAAATTATTAGAGGAGAGTAAAAATAATATTCAAAATACTTGGAAAGTAATTAATAAAATTATTCGGAATAGACATAATAAATCAGAATATCCAAGTAATTTTTTAACCGGATCAGGTGGCACAGTGGATAATTAAAAAAATATTGCTGAGTTTAATAATTAAACTCCAATTAATTGGTTTACTTGGCCAGTAAAATAAAAATGTCTGAAGATAAGCAATATATGTTTGATAATCTTATCAAGGGAAATAGTGAGACTATGTTTCTTGGTGGGATTGGTGAAACTGATATAATAGAGGTTGTAAGAAAATTAAAAAATAAAACATCAACTGATATAAATTCCATTGATATGGAAATTGTGAAAGAAGTCATTGGCCAAATTGTAAGACTGTTGACTTATATATGTAACTTGTCCTTTCAAAAAGGTGTTTTTCCGAATAATATGAAAATGGCAAAGGTTATACCAATATTTAAACATGGAGATAAGCATCGTATTGATAACTATAGACCAGTGTCACTTTTACCCCAATTCTCAAAAATATTAGAGAAATTATTTGTTAAACATGGATCTTTTTTTAGATACACACAAAATTCTGAGCGAACACCAGTGTGGCTTTAGGGAGAATAGAACTACTACATATGCAGTAATGGAGATGGTAGAAGAAATACAATAGAAAATGACAAATGTTCAGTTGGTGTTTATATTGATTTACAGAAAGCATTTGATACTTTAGATTACAGTATATTATTGAGAAAATTGGAGAAGTATGGGATAAGGGGTGTGGCTTATTCCTGGATCAAGTTATTTGGAAAATCAACAGCAATGTGTACAAATTAGTAAGACTGTCACAGTTCAGGAAGATCAATTGTGGAATAACTCAGGGATCTGTGATTGGTCCAAAACTTTTTCTACTATACATCAATGATATCTGTAATGTTACTAAACTATTAAAATTTGTTATTTTTGCAGATGATACAAATATGTACTGTTCTGGGAATAATTTGAAGGAACTTTTGTCATCTATTGAAAGGGAATTAGAAATCCTTAAAATTTGGTTTGATGTCAATTCGTTGAATATAAAAAAAACTAAATTTATGGTTTTTGGAACTCAAAAAGAAATGGATGAGGCTATTAAATAAAAAATATGTGATACTAAAATTGAAAGAGTTTTTGATATAAATTTCCTAGGTCTTGTTATTGACCATAAATTAACATGGAAACAATGTACTGGATATATAAATAGAAAGATTGCAAAGTCAATTTCAATCCTGTATAAGTCCAGAAATATATTAAATTATAAAGCTTTATATATAATCTATTGTTCACTCATACTTCCTTATATATCATATTGTGTAGAAGTGTGGGGTTCTACGTATAAAACAGCATTAAATGCTATAGTTATTTTACAAAAACGAGCCATACGTATTATTAATAAAGTCTCACCAACTAAAAAAATCTTAGTGACCCGTTGCACCTAATTTTTTTTAGTTGGTCTAATTTAAGCTCTGCAAATTGCAAATTTTAAGTTCTGCTGACAACTACAGAATTCAGTCTAATTAAAGAAAATAAGTTGAGCCAACAAAATGTTATATATATTAACCAAATACACCTAGTGAGTCCAACAAAATGTTTTATGTTGTTCCAGCTAAAATTGTTTAGTTCAGGTAATTATTCATTAGTATCAAAGTTGCCTGAACTATACATTTTATGCTTTATGAAGTAAATTAAAAATATACAGAATATAATTAAGTAATTGTGCATTTTATTTGCATGTCAAAAAGTAAACATAAAATATTACCAAACAGGCATATGAGAGCTGCTTTATAAATGTAATAAAAATTGAAACGTCGTCGAGTCAGGAGGACAAGAATGAGCCATGACACCAACGTTAGCTCAATGCTATTTTATTAACGGCAAAACACACTGGTTCTAAGGGAGGGGGGACACTAACACGCATACAACACACACCCAGGGAAACACACACTTGTACTTGCCAACCACAACAGTATTAACACTAACATTACTAAACTCATAGCAAAGTTAAACACTAAAAAACAACTTGTTGGCTTAGCTCTAGTTTTGATAACTATACATTTGGAAAATATGTTGAAATACGATCTTGTTCAAAATTCAAACTCAACAAACACCACCAAGTTAGTTGTGTTAGCTTAGTAAAGATCCACATTAACTTCACTCAGTGAACGTTTGAAGTCCTCTAGTTAAATGGTGAAACGCTGGGTCTTCATTTTAGTTTTGGTGCAGAAGGCGCCAAGAAAATCTTCTCTCGAGCATGCGCATTAGTTTCACCACTACCACTATTGCTCGCCCAACAGTTTTTTACTTTGGACTTGACATGTTGACTGAGAACCATAATGCTCATTCACTGAACACAAAATATTAAGTAGAATGGTAAAAATGCAGCAGCTGATGGCACAACTCGTTTTTTGTTTTTGGAGTAACTATTTTTATGGTTCATGCTTTGCCCACATACAGTTTTATATTCACAGAACATAAGCAAACAGATTTTTTACAGTGTGGATATTATGAGCATACTAATATACTTTTTATAAAATCCCATGTTATGAAATGTTATGACTTGGTTTATTATAAAATAATGCAAATGTACAAAGTAAAAGTTAATTTACTTCCTGCCTGTGTACAAAGGTTTTTCTCAATTTAAAAGTCGAAATATGACTTGAGAGATGTTTGTAAATTTGTTGTTGAAAAAGCTAGAAAAGAGGTTAAAAGGAGATGTATATCTGTTGTTAAATATTGGAATGATGCCAACATGGATTTACGAATGTGTAGAACATTTTCATTTTTTTTTATGGTATGTAGGGAATTTTTTGAAAGTTACAAGTGTTAATTACTTAACACTGCTTTTTTTCTTTCTATTTTTCTTTTTTTATACTGTTTCTTCTCACTTTTACTGTCAAAACAGATCATCACCCCCTGGTGTCGATCATCTAGAAAAATCTCAACGAGATGTCGCCCAGGATCCAGCGTCTCGTCATGAAATTGCAGAGGTATGACTTCGAGTTAATATACACTCCAGGCAAACACTTAGTGTTAGCAGATGCGCTGTCACGAGCACCTGTGATGAGTGACGTGAGTTCCACTGAAAAGGAAATTGAAAATCACATCAACATGGGTTGAGTCCCTTCCAGTATCTGATGTCGGAGCAAAGCAAATATGTGATGAATTGGACAAAGACAAAGTATTACAATCAGTGATCAACAATATGCACAGCAGATGGCCCAGGGGCTCCTGTCCAGAATACCATCACTTCAGATCAGAGCTAAGTGTGGCAAATGGACTGTTACTGAGAGACAATAGAATTGTCATCCCACACAGTCTTAGGCCAGAGATACTTAGACAGCTACATGAGGGACACCTTGGGATAGAGAAATGTAAAAGGAGAGCCAGAAGCGCTGTGTATTGGCCTGGCATTAACAAGGACATCGAAAACATGGTAGGAAGGTGTGAAACATGCAACAAGTACCAGAGCAAACAGGCAAGGGAACCCATAATGATTCCAGATCTTCCCATTGCACCTTGGGAAAAAGTTGGAACTGACTTGTTTCATTGCAATGGAAAGGACTATTTGCTAGTAATTGATTACTACTCTAATTTCCCTGAAATTGCCTTGCTCTCAAGCACAGCTGCCAGTACTGTCATTATGCATGTGAAGTCCATATTTGCCCGGCATGGAATACCAAAGACTGTGGTGAGTGACAATGGTCCTTGTTACAACTGCAAAGAGTGGCAGCAGTTTGTGAGCCACTATGGCTTCAGTCATGTCACATCCAGTCCTCAGCATGCTCAGGCAAATGGCAAAGCCGAAAAGGGGGTGCACATCATCAAACAGATTCTGAAAAAGACCACAGACAGCAAGTCAGATCCTTATTTAGCTCTTCTAAGCTACAGAGCTGCTCCGCTTGAATGTGGTTTATCCCCAGCAGAGCTGTTAATGAACCGCAAATTACGCACGACCCTTCCCTGTTATACAGACATCAAGTACAACACAGGGATAAAGGCAAAATGGGAGAACACGAAATGGAAACAGAAGCAACGTTATGACAAATCAACTAAACCTCTTAGTCCACTCGCCAAGGATGACATGGTATGAATCCAGGATCAAGATGCATGGAACAGGAAAGCAACTGTTCTCCAGGAGGTCGGACCTAGATCCTATGCAGTAAAGACGGAGGATGGACATGTGCTCAGGAGGAACCGCCGCAGCCTTCTGAAGACAAGAGACTGAGGAGGAATCTGATGCATTCAGTGCAGATACAGCATCAAATGCAGACAATAATCAGACCCTCCAGAAAGTCGCGATGTTGCGATTTGCAACTTCAACGCAACTTCAAGCAAACCCCGCGAATTCAGGGCGGTGTTGCAACTTCAGCCAATCACCGCAACTTTCCCGCAAATTTGACCAATCACTGATGTCGTCTTGATGTGGCGTCGACAAATTCCCGCCTTACTTCCGTATATACGTTCAAGAGGAGCAGACAGAAAGCAGCATGAGCGACGAAAATAACGGCAAAAAGATCGGGAAAAGCAGTATCCCGGTACACTACATGAAAGCGGGGATAAACTGTCCAGATCCGACCCGCGAATTGATTATCTATGGCCCCCTGGATGATATTTAATTACTATTAGAACCGGCCCGCAGGCCACAGCCGCCCGATGGTGTTTTGCACGCACAAACACTACATTCCCCACAATGCAACGGTAGCCCGTGAAGTCGCTGCAGCGCACGCAAGCGGCGAGGGTCTGAGATAAAGTTTATAAGTTTAAACTTTAAACTGAGATAAAGTTTAAAGTCAGAGATAAAGTTTATTTATCTCTGATCCATATCTATGAGTTACTAGTTCGCTCTGGCGCCAACCACTGGCGATCGATCTCGATATAATACTTAATTTGTGTCCATTTTACAGGCCGCCCGGTAACAACTACGTTCGCTAACCCCGCCCCCCCGGTCAACAATTAATGTTCGCCACCCCCTCCAGGTTCAAATCTCACTTCAAGCGATCTTGAAAAGTTGCCAACCCTGAATAAATAGGTAAATAGATCATTAAAATGGACTACTAAATAGAGGAAACCATACAACATTTACTCCCTATTGTAATGTACTCACAAAAAAGCAAAAACACACCGCAACTTCCATCGCAATTTTTTTGAAAAACACCCGCAACATCAAACATTTTAGCCCGCAACAATCACAAAAAAGGCCCGCGAAATCCTGGTGGGACTGGATAATGGACATTTGCAAGTGGATACAAGCAGTGTTCAGTCGGACTTACCTGTCCTGAGAAGATCTGGACGACAAATAAAAAGACCTGATAGACTTGTAAGAGGATGGACTGAATGTTAGTTCATGATTATTGTTAAAAAAAAAAAAAAAGAAAAAGTGATTGTTGACAACTGTTGATGAACGTTTGAAATAAGTATCTGTGTTAATGTTCAATCTAGAAAAGGGAGGATGTGTTGATATGCAGAATGCATTCAATAGCAGTTCCATATATGACCACTAGAGGTAGTTAATAGAAGGTCAGGCATGTGGAGGATGTGGGAGAGAAGACGTGTAACACGTGAAGATAAGTTGGTATAATAAAGCGGAACACAAGTTCATGATTCTAACGTTTATTGACTGAGTTCATAAACAACACAGTGTAGACTGATAAAGGTGAATAACAACATCCTGGTGTATGATAACACCTCTTCGAACAGATATTCTAATAAGATGAAACAAATGGATAAGTCATGTCTGCTTGAACAACAAAGTCATGTTTGCTCAAACAACACCATGTAAGGTATAGAAGAAGATCTGAGGGTTTTGAGGGGTGGACAAATACCATATAAAAAACTGCATGTTACCAACACTTGTTGGATCTCTCTGATGTAAATGTTAGAATGTGTGAGATCCCCAGAGATATCTCTGTCTTAATAAAGGCCTTTTTGGTATTGCTATAATTTTGGTATGGTTGTTCCTGCTATCTCTTTTCCATCAAACGAACGCGCTGGGCTAAAGTAGTTGATAGAAGTTTAAAGCCCTAACACTGTGTCACGGTGAGGCGGCCCCCTACCGGCCGCCTCCGTCCACAGCGGCTGTTGTTGTTGTTGTTTGGTGACGTCATGTGCGTCCTTCAGGTGGGCGGAGCCCGTGATCCGTCTCACCTGAGGGTCGTTTGTTTGCCTATATATGTCTTGTCTTTGTACCAGTTGACCGCTGGTCATTATATCCTTAATTTGGAGACAGTGCACGGGTTTTAGGTTTGCACACTTTCTATTAAACCATCATTTTTCCCTGAGACTTGGCGTGATCGCTTCCTTTTCGTTGCTCACCCCCGCCCGTCACACACTGTCTGTTGAACGGCTCTTTATATAGTGTCCAATACCTTGACGTCATAGTTTGCCATGGCAACAACTGACAAAAGGGAAATAAAAAATTAAAAAAACGTATTTGATAATTAAATTAACGTGGACTATAATATACCAAAAGTGTTTCTTAATAACCGTTTCCCCAATCTATGGTTTTTACACTACTTATGACCTTTAACCCCATGTACAAAAATATTTGCTGGGAAAGCTAAAAAATAGGATGAGAGCATAGAACTTCACAACAAATACACAACACAAAAAGAGTGTGCACATACACGTTTCATCTCCTACCAGTCCAAGCACCTCAAAAACCTTAATTACATTTATAACATCCCAGTGCAAATGACAACCATGAGCAAGAATCTAACCCAGACTGCTAAGCTTGAGGCTTTGGGGTTGGCTAGCGTGCAAAACTAGCCTCAACCAGCAAGCCAGTTCCAGCTTTTCCTACAAGGAACCCCCTAGAGATGGAAATGGTGCTCAACATACCATGGACCGTGTACCTTCTATCTGTTCTCTGCACTTTCACTCTTTGGGACTGCCAGCTCATTTTCACTTGCTTGTGCCGCTCTCAGCTAAACGGCTGCTAATTGCAGAAGCTTAAGAGCTCTTCAGAGCCTCTACAACAGAACCTGAAAGTCCCGAAGGAAGCCAAGCAAATACTGCGAGTTTCAGTTTTCTTTGAGGTGGGATTTTCAGATGTGTTTAGGTTCTGCGCTTAAGATAATTTTAGCTAACTATATTTAACTTTTAATTACTATTTAAATTATTTATTTGAATAAACCTATCCAGCACATGGCTTCGCTTATCACTGTGAGCCAGTCCTCATCGTGATTTTTCTATCCCATTCGAGAACACCGTGATCACTCCATCCATGGAAGCGCGTAGCCTTGGTGTAGTTATTGACAATCAACTCCTTCACGGCCCACGTTGCTAACACAACACAATCAGGCAGATTCGCCCTTCACAACATTCGGAGTATTCGGCCATTTCTCTCTAGAGAGTAGGGCTGAACGATTTTGGAAAATAATCTAATTGCAATTTATCTATAAATTGCGATTGCGATTTAAAATCGCGATTTTTTTCCCACTGTTTTCAGGAAATTCTGTTTCAACATTTTTTATACAGCTTAGATACAGGGTTGCCAACTTTTCAAGATCGCTTGGAGTGAGACTTGAACCTGAAGTGGGTGGCGAACGTAATTTGTTGTTATCGGGGCGGTGTAAAATGGAAAAAATTTAAGTATTATTATATCGCGATCGATCGATCGCCTGTGGTTGGCGCCAGAGCGAACTAGTAACTTTGCAGGTATAGCAACTTGGCTAAAATATGTGCGTGAGGGCATTTGGTAGCACATATCCAGTGTGTTTAACAAAGCCATGAAACCGGGCTTGTTCACTATATTAACGGGCATCATGTCTTTCACTATGAACTCCGTTACTGCCCGAGTTATTTCAGCGTGCCGCTTCCAATTACATCCATAAGGAGTTACACTTTCAAACGGTTCGGTCAGTGAACCCTGTCTGCTGGACCAGTCAAGCTATCCGTGCCTTTGCGATTCATCCGTGCTTTAAATGTTATTGCGCCTATATGCGTGATTTTACGGTATTTCGCTGCTCACCGCATACTAAAGCTATATAATCGCAGAGAAACACTTTGGCGTATTTGAAGACGCAGCACTGGTCGTTGGCATTTTAGCCTTACAAATATCATACGAGGCTTTGTGGTGTTTTTTAAATGCTGAAGGTTTGTAGTGTTACCTCGCGTCGTAGCGACAGTAGCAAGGCACGTTTTACACAGTACCTGACGTTGAGCAGCATCTTTTTAAAAGCCAAAGTAATTTCACACAACTTATGTGCTGCCCCTCTTTGGTATTAGACTTTCAGTTGTGTCAGCTCATGTCGAGCCTGAAGCCATTGTGTAACAAGTTATAGTGCGCTGTGTTAACTTCACTTCTCCACTTCCCTGCCTCCTGCTCGAGTTTTCTCCGTTCGTCCTCGGCTCGGCTCGCTCCCAAGTCACGTGACCAGTTTAAATCGCAGCCTGTGCGATTAGAGAATCGCGTTTTCAAATATCGCGAGATTATCGCAAATGCAATTAATCGTTCAGCCCTACTAGGGAGGCCACTCAGGTCCTTGTCCAGACTGGACTACTGCAACTCCCTCTTGGCTGGTCTTCCTATGCATGCCATCAAACCCCTGCAACTGATCCAGAACGCTGCAGCTCGGCTGGTCTTCAACCTTCCCAAGTTCAGCCATGTCACTCCCTTGCTGTGCTCCCTCCAGTGGCTTCCGGTAGCTGCCCGCATCATATATAAAACCCTGGTGCTGGCCTACAAAGCAAAGAATGGTCCAGCTCCTCCTTACTGATGGCCATGGTAAAACCCAGAAGCATACCTAGAGCCCTCCGTGCCTCAAGTATGACTCGTCTTGACTCTCCATCATCCAGGACACATGGGAGACAAGCATCCAGACTTCTCTGTCCTGGCTCCAAGGTGGTGGAATTAACTTCCCTTGTGTCCGAACATCGGAGTCACTTGCTGTCTGCAGACGCCGACTGAAGACCCACCTCTTTCAAGTGCACTTTACATAATTATACTTTCGTCTACTGTGCTTTATCGTCTCTTTACTCAGGTGTTTGTTATAGGTATTGCTTACTGTCTTTTTCCTCAGGTGATGTGTATATTCAAGTATAATAATGACTTGGCATAATTGTTAGGTATCATGACTTTCGTCTAGTGGTTTTTCCAGCTTAGAGTACCTTGTGTTCAGGACTATCTATACTACCTTGGAGACTCCAAGCAACTACGTAGCACTATAAGTCGCTTTGGATAAGAGCGTCTGCTAAATGCCATAAATGTAAATTCATTATGCAAAAAACAAAGAAAGATTTGCTCATTAACACAAAGAGAAGGAAATGAAATGTAGATTTTGTAAAGATCACCTTAATTTGTCAGGACCGTTTTACTGGTAGTTGTCCTACAGTTTTCTGATTTGTCAGGATAATGTATGCACTAACTCACCAATGTCTGTCATACCTCAAGCTATTGAACCCCTTGCAGTACCAGTTCAAGCACCTGGCCACGCAGCTGAAGTGACGTCAGTAGCAAGACGTATTCACGTAAAGTAGATATATAGGAAACTTTAGCCAGTGCTTTTTTCTATTAATGAGAAATGGAACCGTTTGGAAGGACTTGTTTTGTTTATTTAAAAATTGGCATATTGCTGGAGAGCCTGTAGCTGATCTTATATTGATGGCAGTCGATGGATCTATAAATTTCAAAGAGAAGACAAAGGATGTTATAAGTACTATTATTTTCTGTATATGAAAATGATAAGACTTAGACTTAACCGTAAGCCTAACCCTAGTGAAGGGTTGTTAATTATCTTGTTCTTTACCTGCTCTTCATGATCTCTTTAATAGAAGATTGCTCCTCTGGGGGTAAAAACTTCGCCACCATCTTTATAAAGTCCTCATGGATAGCCAAATATTTGATGCACATATGGGCATGGAGCCTGAGGAGACATGTTTTAAAATTACACTCATGGCTGATTGATCAATTCTACTTATTGATGGACACAGTGCTGACTCCAGGGCCATAGAGAGCAAGGGAGCTACCTACTTCACTTCCTCTGCATCGTCCAGAGCCAATCGCGTGATGGCAGTCACGAAGCTCTCCGTGAGGTCGTTGTCTGTGAGCAGCTTGGAAGCCCCCACCAGCTGAGCGAAGCTTTTTAGATGCAACGCTGTTGTCCTCCTCACATAGTCACAGCTACATCTGGAGTTTGAAACACATGAAGTCTGCTTCAATCTTACAAGAAAAACTAATGAATGTGTTATCCTCCAAATAAATTGTTACTGCAAATCACTCCAGACTGCCCACAAAACTGTCCATCACTGATGCTACTGCCTGCTATTAATAGTGGTCTGCTGTACTATAAATGTGCTTCTGTCTTCTACTAAAAGCCTCTTTTGACAATGTTGTTTATTGTGGTGGAAAGCCTGCATGATTGTGTTGGTGAGGTGGTCCTACCTTAGTCCTCCGTCCAGCAGGGCATGCATGACCGTCCTGGCTGAGCAGCAGTGCACCATTGCACGCAGTACCAGGTCCACGTCCTGCTTGATGAAGGGCGTGTTCTCCACCGCCTTGTGCAGGAGGACGCAGGCGGCCTGTGCTGCCTCAGGGTCCATGGCCTTCCGCAGGTAGGCGAACATGTGTGCCAGCGTGGTCATGGCGGCACGCGAAACCATGTCGTCCGGGTTCTTCACCTGAGAGAGAGAGAGAGAGAGAGAGAGAGAGAGAGAGAGAGAGAGAGAGAGAGAGAGAGAGAGAGAGAGAGAGAGAGAGAGAGAGAGAGAGAGAGAGAGAGAGAGAGAGAGGAGAGAGAGAGAGAGAGAGAGGAGAGAGAGAGAGAGAGAGAGAGGAGAGAGAGAGAGAGAGAGAGAGAGAGAGAACAGTAAGCCTCAAGTTCCAGGCCAGACCTCCACACCTATCCTATGACAAGAAATTCCTCTCCAAAACATTCCAAATGGACTCTTCCACAGGTCAGAACATCCAAATACATAAAATGGAGCATGTCCAGTTGGGACAGCAAATTGTGTAGCTCATTCTCAAGCCCCTTGGCTTTGATTACAGAATCTTTAGTCTATGAGCGGGCTCCTCACCTCCTTGATCACGGCTATGCACACGTCATGAAGATTTGCCAGAAGGACTTCGGCATGATTTTGCGCCAGAGAACGCACCAGTGTGAGGCCAATGATCTTCTTCCTGTTCCGAAACACAGCGTTAGAACACGGTGTACATGTCTGGTGTTATCACATCAGTAATGCTAAACAAGTTCCATCAATAAAAATCAACAAATAACAAGCAACAGCCTATTCCCTTTTAGAGTGCCCATCACTAATTATTTATGTTTATATTGCCAAAGCATGACATTTTTGTATTCTCAGGCATTCTCGGTTATTATAGCTCTGTTCTGGCTGGGTTAGCTTGGTGTAAACTTTGCTCGGTGTGAAGCAGACTGTCTGCTGGTGCTTGGTAAAAGCCTACCAGTCCTCCTTCTCTAGTAGCTGCAATGCCTGGCTGAGGCCCAGCTCAGGTCTGGCCAGAGGCTGTTCCCTAACCAGGTTCAGAGTCCCTGGCACCACCCCTTTGTCCTGGCCAATTGATGCAGCCCTAGCAGTGTCCCTTTTCTCAACAGGCCTGAAGGAAGTCACTGCCCGCTGGCTGATCCGGGACGCCTTCAGGCCGGGCTTGCCGACGGCCGGTTTGCTCGGGGGTTTTGGCAGCAGCTCCCGAATGGATCCTGCTGCACTTGAGGTGGCCCAGTTGTGTATAGCCTCACAACATGCCACTGAGCCCTGCCTTTGGTTAACCTGGGATCCCACAGATAGCTTGCTAGCTAGTGGCTTCAAGCTGACAGAACTGTCCTTTGAGCTCACTGGATCCGTGGAGACAGAATTTTCATACTGTTAATTAACTTTCATTAACTGTTTAACTTTGTTTCTGAAGCTCTACTTACAGGTCTCTTGTAAATATACAGTATTATAATTAATTACAGAAAACATCTATATTTGAGATACATGGGGAGCTGTGCATGGCCCCAGTGTTGAGCTTTGCTACTCCAGCTGACGTTTTACGGGATAGGAACTCACCTAGCACTTTACCGGCCTTCTTCACAAGCTTGGCCCGATTCTGCGGTTTGGGCATCTGCAGAGCGTAGATTGCACGGAGCTCAAGGGGGGACAGATCCTCACTGGCAGCAGCCTGTGGGCCCTGGATGCTGCGCACTCTCTGTGGTTTATCCAGTGGTGGGCAGTGGCTTACAGAGGAGGCATCAGAGTGTAAAGAGCCACTCTGACCGTTCCCCAGGGGCTCCAGGCGGATTTTGGCATTCACCCTGTTGTTGCTCCTGGTCGACTGCTTGGATGATTTGCCACATATGCGATCAAAAATCACCTCCTGTCTTTCTTCTTGCAGGAGGCTCTTTTCCACCAGCTTCTGCACACGGTGCTCCTGCTCCAGGCTCAGAGTCTCTGCCACTGCCCCTTTGCCCTGGCTAGTTCCTGCAGCCCTAGCAGTGTCCCTCTTCTCTGCAGGCTTGAAGGATGTCGCCGCCCGCTGCCTGATCTGAATCGCCTTCGGGCCGGCCTTGCCGACGGCCGGTTTGCTGGGGGGTTTGGGCTGCAGCTCCCGAACGGCTCCTGCTGCAGTTGGTGCGGCCCGCTTGCCTATAGCACGGGTATCCGCAGCCTGCACCTGCAACTTCAGCTGCTCTGCCTCCATCATCTCCAGCTGCTCGGAGGAAATTCATTTAGTCACAATCCATTTTTTAACACATGAAAGATTTTAACTGTTTAGATACAAATGTGTAGGTCTAAAGCAGTGGCGGATGGTGCAAAAAAAAATAAAAAATTTGAGGGGGGCGTAAACAAATTAAAAACAAATAAAGCAGTCTTATTGCCCTTTATTTATTTGAACATGAATTTTGCCCTAGCGTTCTTCAAGTGAATGCTTTGTGAGGATTTTTTTCCAAGAGCTGCTGCTCCAGCCTGCCTGATATTCAATGTGAACAGAGTTGGAGGTTTGCGCGAGGTGGGCGGAGTCACACTACGGTCATGCGCGAAAGTATAAACCTAGCTTTAACGAACCGCAGCTGACCGACACTACCAACAAGAGTGGGTGTGTCCAGGGCACAGAGAGCTGCGCCCCGTGGAAAATCTAAAACCGACCAATTATACTGCAGCCTTAGATCACATGCTTGGCAAAAGTTTATGCCTCTCCATCAGAGACTGTGGCTCTGTTCGAAATAGCCTACTACATACTACTGGCGTACTGATCGAGCCCCAAATCAGAATGCCGTATGCAGTATGTGACCAAAATGAAATTTTCCAGTACGCGAAACATACCCGGATGACCTACTACTTCCGCAAAATATTCCAGTACGCAAACAGAGCTATCTTCGTGGTGTACTGCATCCCATCATGCAACGCCATGTTCACGTGACCCCGTAGTATGCTTTGCTTTTGTCGCATACTGAAAATTGTACTGCATACTACTACGAGGACCAGTATGCAGTATCCAGTATATACTGAGTCCAGTATGCAGTATCCAGTATATAGTAGGCTATTTCGAACAGAGCCCATATATATAAGTGGACTGGACGACATGAGTAAAAAGTGAAGCCTCCGTGTGTCCGCTGCCCTCTAGTGGCTGGCTGCAGTACAACTTTTAACCCCGCCCATTCCCATGTAAGTGAACGGGCCGGACGAGAAACTTTGAATTTTGATTACACGTAAAATAAGTTTTTTGAGCAATTATATTTTGGCAATTCTATAAGACCCCATTGCGTTAGTATCTCGCCCAGTGTTTTTCTCTACGATAAACAGATTTTACAGAAGTTATTAAGTGTTACCTTAATTACCTTCGCGCTATAAAGAAAGATAGATTCATTTAACTCATTTAACGTATCCATGCAGCTACATCGACACGCGCGTGTTCAGTAGTCACACTGAAGCACGACACAACGTTGAATAACCAAATAATTTTCATCACGGAAAGCAGAGTTATAAATAACATTTTTAAAAAGTGTTATTTGAAGTATTACCTTTGTGGATGCGCGGCTGGCGCGTCTGTCGCGGCTGCAATCCGACTCTTTCTGTTGTATCGGCGGAAGCGTCTTCCTCCGCTGTGGAGCACTCTCCAGTATTTTGTATAGCTCCATGAGATCATCTCGCCAATTTCCATACGATTTCTGCACCTTCCGACAATCCATTTTGCACCTGTAAGCTGATTTTCACCGTCTGTCGTTGTGCTACAAATGATCGTTTCTGGCTGTTGAACGGCTCTTTATATGGTCTCCAATACCTTGACGTCATAAATGACGTCATAGTTTGCCATGGTAACAACTGACAACAAAAGGGAAATTAAAAAAACGTATTTGATAATTAAATTAACGTAGACTATAATATACTAAAAGTGTTTCTTAATAACTGTTTCCCCAATCTATGGTTTTTACACTACTTATTACCTTTAACCCCATGTACAAAAATATTTGCTGGGAAAGCTAAAAAATAGGATGAGAACATAGAACTTCACAACGAATACACAACACAAAAGAGTGTGCACATACACGTTTCATCTCCTACCAGTCCAAGCACCTCAGAAACCTTTATTACCTTTATAACATCCCAGTGCAAATGACAACCATGAGCAAGAATCTAACCCAGACTGCTAAGCTTGAAGGCTTTGGGGTTGGCTAGCGTGCTAAACTAGCCTCAACCAGACTGCGGTAAAGTTGGTTTTACGTTCGCATATTCGCATAATAATTTTAAGACAGTATCAGCAAAAGTGCCAAAATGTGCAAATTCTCATTTCTGGCAAACAAAACAAATACCTACAACTTTGTTTACGCCAGGAATATACATATTTTAAGTTGCAGACAACATTTTATTTAAAATGTACTATTGTGACCATTGATCTATAGATCAATGATTGTGACTGCTACAACGTCTAAGGCACCGTCTACAAATTACATTAACACGGTTAACATGGATGCAAGAGGCGGTAATAAAGGTCCCAGAGCACTGCACACTCTGTTTTTTTTTCAGTAATTTCAATAGCTTTTCAATGGTCCATCATAAGAGCATCAAACAAGTTATAATATATTAAGAGCAACCTAAACAACAACCTACAACCAGAGGCGGTCTTTGCATAGAGGCATTGCTAGGCAATTGCCTTGGGCCCCTCCCACTGCAACCCACTGTAGGGGCCCCCTGACTAGCTAACTTATTTCTCGCATATTAATGTTGATGGGCCCCCTAGCTAAATTTGCCTTGAGCCCCCAAATTGCTAAGTCCGCCACTGCCTACAATGCTTATATGTGTATTTCTACCTCTTGTCTATTTGTGGTGGTGAGTTTTTATCTTATTATTTCAATAGCTTTTAAAGGGTGCATCATAAGAGCACCAGTCAAGTTGTATTACATAAAGTGCATCCTAAACAACAACGTACAACTCAGATATGGATATTTCTATCTCTTACCTATTTGTGGTGGTGAGTTTTTATCTTATTACCATCTTTATTTATTTATAAAGCACTTTTAAACAACAACAGCTGACACAAAGTACAAAATAGAAATAATAAACAGATAAGTAAAAGACAATTTAAAAACGATTAAGAAAGCAACACAATAACAATAACAATACCTAAAAATCGACAAACGTTAACGATTCACCACTAAGTTTCGCTAGGTTTGAAAGCCAGGGAAAACAGGTGGGTTTTAAGCCGAACTTTAAAAATGGAAAGTGAAGGGGCCTCTCTAACCTGCAAAGGTAAATCATTCCATAATCTAGGTGCAGCCACAGAAAAGGCCCTGTCCCCTCTGAGCTTCCTTTTAGATCTCGGTACTTTCAGTAGCAGCTGGTCAGCTGATCGGAGAGACCGGCCAGGTATGTAGGGGTGAAGAAGCTCAGAGAGGTAAGGCGGTGCAAGGTTATGTAATGATTTAAAAACGAACATGAGAATTTTAAAATGAACCCTAAAATATACAGGCAGCCAGTGAAGTGATGCCAGGATGGGAGTGATGTGCTCTCTCTTTTTTGTTCCTGTCAAAAATCGGGCAGCAGCATTTTGGACCAGCTGCAGACGTGAGAGAAGTGATTGGTTAACTCCCAAATACAGAGAATTACAGTAATCCAGACGGGTTAAAATAAAAGCATGGATCACTGTTTCAAGGTGGTGCCTAGGGAGACAAGATTATTATTATTATTTCAATAGCTTTTAAAGGGTGCATCATAAGAGCACCAGTCAAGTTGTATTACATAAAGTGCATTCTAAACAACAAAAGCTATTGAAATTTTAAGATAAAAACTCACCACCACAAATAGGTAAGAGATAGAAATACCCATATCTGAGTTGTAGGTTGTTGTTTAGAATGCACTTTATGTAATACAACCTGACTGGTGGTCTTATGATGGACCATTTAAAAGCTATAGAAATTATAAGAGTTTCGGTATTCTTTGAGGTGGGATTTTCAGATGTGTTTAGGTTCTGCGCTTAAGATAATTTTAGCTAACTATATTTAACTTTTAATTACTATTTAAATACATTATTTATTTGAATAACCCTATCCATCCAATTCATAGATGGCTATATAGATGGCTATATATATTTTAGGGCTGAGAGGTAGTACCAGTGCGTATACAATAGTAGCTTGAGTTATGTCTCATTATATATTACGCATACAAAAACTGTAGGTTATATACTGTAGTAACATAATACAGGAAGATTATAAAATCCTGCACCCAACATCTGGAGTCATGCAAAAGGCTTGGCTATTAACCAACCAACCCCTATGATCTAATAATACCTACTACTATGATGGTGATTCTCCTCTTCTCCACACTTTCCCATTTCATCCATTGACCCTGCTACTCTGTCCTGCAGCTTTTGGCCGTCTTACTTCCTCCTCCTGCTCTCGAATAAAACCAGTCACCATTCGCCTTCTCTCAGGAGATGTGGCCTTGCTGAATGCCCTCCATGTATCACCTGACCCTAGTCCTGCCCTACCATTTTGCACCTGCCCTACAACATCTCTATGCTCCAATGCCCTCTTTGCTGCCTGAGTTGCCTCTTGGGAATTCCACTTTCTTCCTGTACGTGTCA
Organism: Brachyhypopomus gauderio; assembly: GCF_052324685.1. NCBI lineage: Eukaryota > Metazoa > Chordata > Actinopteri > Gymnotiformes > Hypopomidae > Brachyhypopomus > Brachyhypopomus gauderio. The sequence continues at coordinate 8,341,193 of NC_135231.1, read as the reverse complement.
CTGGTGCCGCTGCTTTGATCAGTGCATCTTTCGACCCCATCAACAACATTTCTCTGCCTACCTTGGCACATTTAAACTCCTCAACTAAGCTTGTTAGTGGCAGTTCTAGCACTCCTCTCCCAAACCATGCCACACTACTAAGACAATGTGAAATGTAAAGTACAAATTTCTTTTGTAACTTGCAACAACTCTGCTCCAAGTGTGACATCCTTATTGTATATTGTGTTGTATTCCTGGCCTGTGTCTTGTGTATTTAGTTTCACAGGGAAATTCATTGCAGCTATGTCCTGTCAGTGTTATATACTGTTGAGCACCAGCAGAGGGCGACAAATTGCAAAAAAAAAAAAAGTACATAGATCAACATTAAAATCGTTCCGGTTCCCATGACAGCCCCATGCATTTGCGATCACGTGATTAGATCAAACCCGTGCTGCATCCACTGTGTAATTCAGTGTTCGGAAGTGGTCCATAAGAGACGTGCGTGTTTTTTAAATAAAACAAAGTGTTTGAGACATCTTGGTTATATTAAGAGTTCCTCCTCCAGCCGAATGAGTAGTTGAGACGGTGAAGGTCTGTCACTGGTTTCATGGACGTCCTGTCCTCTTCCGCTCCGACCTACACATTAATAATGAAAGTACATTTTCATCCTACGCTCGCAAATTTTCGCATGTTTTCATATTTATATCGTTTCGGTTTGACAAATTTGTGTTGTGTGGTGTGGCCTTTCTGG